>NC_086373.1:57295513-57408068 GCF_036588685.1 Mytilus trossulus
AAGCCCTTTTGTGTTGATGTATTTTTCCTTCAAGTTATAATCCCGATATGTTTTTTTCCAGAACGCGTAACAAATCCCATGCACACTGACAAAGGAGTAGAACCAGTAAGACCCTTTTTTGAAAACACAAATTTAGCGGTTTTACATAGTTTTTGGATTGTAAGATATCATATTTTTTGGTATGCAGGTCCGTTATAATGGACCTTCATTAAAAAAAAACCAGACAAATATCAATCTTTCACTAAAATAAGCTGCCATTCTAAACACTGCTTTCGTGGTATCCCACTCAGCCAGGCATTGTAAATCAAGAAAATAGGCTCTACCGAAAATAATTGTCAGCCGTATTTTTTCCTATATGTATATATACGAGCCTAGATTGAAAACAACGTTTAAACCTATGATTGTGATTGTTAAAAACTGCAATGTGTATACGTGTGCATTTAACAAAGTCTGTGGTAAAGGGGAATACATACAACACAAACCCGAACAACTGATGTTCTTAAACTCTGCTGACTGCTATTGACGGATGCATAATAAATCTATCACAAGATATACTGACTGGATATTTTTATAAATTTTATGCAAAACAGAAAGCTATAAACTTGCTTCAAAGATGGTATATACATATATGTGTGTTGTGTACACAATGTAAGTTCGTACAAATTATAATTTGAACAGGATTTTTGTACAAGTTATAAGTTGTTTTGATACATAACGTTGTGCACCACGTAATAAAATTTCATTTTTGAAATGTATCAGTTTAATGTCTGAAACTCTAGTTTATATACTTCAACCTAACATTTAGTGCTTTTCTCCTTGCCCTTTTTCTCCTTATACCAAAATCATATCTTTCAACGTTTGTATGTTTTTCTTATATTGTTATTGTATCAATTATCTGTTATATCCTATATCATGAGTTCATCGGAATATGACACACATATGAGAAACAGAGACTGTGTGCTTGCAATATCCATGTGTGTTAAGCGGTTCATAAAACACTGAAAGCTTGTACAAAAACTCGTTACACATTAAAATGTTTACAACATTACAAATTGTACACAACATACAAATTTGCGATAATGTACATGTTATCACATGAACAGAACTATTATACATTTTATGATTTATAAAATCAAAAACATAACAATATTAGGTCAATGTCAGGATAATATCAACTTTAATGTATAAGGGTAGAAACCGTGAAAGGGCGAGGTTCTCCCGAGTCTTTCCCCAGTTTTGCACCGAGTACACAAAAAATATATTTCTATGACATTGACCTAATATTGTTTTTATATTGCATCTTCAATTAATACTTTGAAAGCCTTTTAAATCGTAACACAGATACATGTATCAAACTTATTTTCATTCCTTAATGGACAACTGGTTGTAGAGAAAGTGTGCCATAGGCATTATACAAAATATAGATATGTTACTATATTAAGGAAATAATCACAACTAGTTGCAGTATAAAAGTTATAACATGTACCAATGTACCTCGTACATTTTATTACATGTACACAATGTTGTCAAAAATTGTTTAAAAAGAAAGACGTTTATATTATTATAACCCATGTCGTTTATCTCTATACTATTTTTTATATATTTTTTAATGTTTATCTATGTTAGTGTTTTGTAGTCTTTTGTAGTACAGTAAATGGCCAGATGAATAGTTTTTATAATATCAAGTACCTTTTAACACACATTAAACACTATTCAGTATATCACCTAATGAATTATAATTGTGAATTTCCACTCAGAAAGCAATATAAAACAATTGTTCTATCTTGTTGAGATTTAAGATGCATATGGATACCCTGGATAAATTTTACAATGAAAACCTTGATATGTTGGGAATTTTTTTTCTAAAAACAATACCCTGTTATTTACTCATTCAATCATCTTATTAATTAAAAAAAATTGATGAACAATATTTACATCAGTTATGCTCAAGGCCAAACATATTGAACAGCAGATTCAATAATTTCAAAGTTATTCATAATAATATGTGATTCAGTGATAACCATTTACACTCATTGTATTTATATAGAATGCACAGGACACCTTGCTTTAAATTTTTGATAACTAACAAAAAAGGATGCGGGTATACTACAAACAAAAGGAAATTAAAAAATTGACCTGAACCACTTATCTACCTTGTCACTATTTCGACAATGTATGCTATTATAAAACAGTCACACTGCTGTAAGCCGTGATGTACTGCAAATAAAAACATAAAAAAAGACCTTAAAATATAAAAAGAAGATGTGGTATGATTGCTAATGAGACAACTATCCACAAGAGACCAACATCAAACAGATATTACAAATTATAGGTCACCGTACGGCCTTCAACAATGAGCAAAGCCCATTCTGCATAGTCAGATATATAAGGCTTCAATAAGACAACTTAAAACAATTCAAACGAGAAAACTAACGGCCTTGTTTATATAAAAAAAAGAACGAAAAACAAATATGCAACACATAAACAAACGACACTAGTATGCCAACATAGGCCGTAAAGCAACAAAAACATTTCTGAAACTGTGTGATCACTTTGCCTTTACGAAAAACCAACCTAAGCATTTTATTACTGTTCGTTATTACTCAATAAATTTCAAATGTATTCTACTGTAAAATTTATTTTCCATGGCATTTGTTATCATAAGATGTTTGCTAAACATATGTTTATTCTCACATTTTGTAAGTTAAAACCACTTTGAAGCAATATTTTGTACATGTAATAACTTGTACACGACATTTATATATATATGTATATGTATATGTATATGTATTTGTAAATGTATATGCGAAAGCAAATTTACAGATCTAACATTGTTGGGTTTATGTTTAGACGAGTTGTATATATATATATAATGACTGAATAAATAGTCAACGATCCATCTTACAGGGCGATGAATATGTAAATATGATTTTGTACACTACAAAATATAATATGTGACAAGTCAAAAAGGGTACAACATCATCATTAAATAACTAAAAAATGAACAGATATTAGATATTTCGGATAACAAACATCATTCTTCAATAATAGCACGATGTCAAATGAATCATGTCAATATATTCATGCTGAAAAACTTTTTCTAAATCTTGAAATTTATACAATTAAGCTAACACCACAGACGCTGATACAATTTTCAAATTTCCAAAACACGGCTCAAAGATTACAAAGATATGCCAAATGAAAACAGTTATTTTCGATGTGAACTGGAACAACTTTAAGTTTCGGATGGTTGTGACAGTTTAGATGTTATAACTGCATTGAGGGCAGTTCTCAAACAAAATAATCAAAAAATGTCCTAACCAATACAAGTTGATACAGTATTTCAAATTTGACAACGGTAGGGCGGTTGCAACAGAAACTACATATTTAAGCCTCCCAAACGAACAGCAGTCTAATACTATTAGAAAAATAAGTTATATCTAATGAGGTAAAATAATTACACGTGGCTACGTACTTATACATCCATCCCGAATGAATGGAACCCTTTAATTTAAACTGGTATAAAAAAAAAATAGAACTGTAAAGCCAGTCTTTAAGCCGCAGTTACTGGAAACAAGTGATGACAGGAAAATGAGGGAATTAGGTGGTTCTTAAATGTTGCGCGAGTCCAATATTTCCCTCCAAGATTGTATGCCGTCATCATGAGGTATGTTGGTATACAATGAGGTGACATCTAAAGTGACAAGGAGGAGGGTTCATGCATTCCATTTTACGAAGATAATCTGTAGTGTCTTGAATAGGGGAAGGAAGATTTTCTACATGAGATCTTAAATGAAAATCGACGAATTCCGATCAGTCGGATGGCCGTTTGCGGATACAATGGTCCACCAGGGTTGTTAACAATGTGTATTTTGGAAAGAAGATACAATCGACCAGGCTTGGCATTCTCTGGTTTTAAATAACCAATTTTATCCTCATCTATGTGACCGTCATTGTACATGGTTTATAACGCAGTGATAATTTTGTAGCTAAACTCGGAAGTAGGGTCATAGTCTAGCTTCTTATAAAATCTCTCATCAGAGAGCTGATGCACTGCTTCCGTGATGTAGTTAGCTTTGTCCATTATCACAACGGCACTGCCATTGTCTGCTGGTGTTATCACAATATCATCTCGGTTTCTCATCGATTGTATGGCCTTTTTCTCGTCAGGAGAGGTGTTATAAAATGCTAGCTAGATGAACAACATCCGATTTGATTTGTCAATAACATCTTCCAGTGTAGCAGATTTGCTAGGTTTTGGAATCCATAAACTCTTCTTTTTAAAATGCGTAATTATGATTTCTTCCTCCGCATTTTAAAAAGAACTCATGACAGATTATCTTCGTAAAATGGAATCCATGAACAACACATTCTGTTTCAACTTTTCAATATTCTGATTTGTCAAATATGGAGAGTATGCAAAAATCTGCTTAATAACACCTACTTAAAATTTAGATTACTGATCATTCTCCCCACATCTTAGAAGAATTTGACACCTGTTGATGCAAATCGTGTCTTTACGTATTTTCAGCTATTTTGATAGGAGTACACGATTGCAAATGTACATATACTATTTTTTTTAGTCTGGTGATTTCGGTCCCTTTTTGGAAAAGTATATTAGGCACAATGGGTACTTGCTTCCATTTGTGTTATCTGAAGCTGAATATACTATTTTTTTCAAATAGGACCAGTAACATATGCAAGAAGCCAGACTCAGTTCAACAATATTTTAGCATGTTCAAAAACAAAATAAATGAGAATTTACGTTTTATTCAAACTGTTTAATAGTGACTATTTTTTTTATGAAAATCTGTTTGTCCCAGTTATCTGTATGAATAAAAACTGCACATGTGACACCAAAGTCATGACTGAATGCAGTCATCTTGCACTAGCACTTTCATCTTAATTTATTGATTGAATATTCAATTGATAATACATTAAAATTAGAGATTGGTAGCAGTTGGGGGTGTGCAATATCCTACACAACAAGTAAATGTTCTGAGGGGTATATACAGTTTTTACAGAAGTGCATTAGAAAACTGTTGACTGAATTCAGTCAATTTACAAACATCAAGAATCATCTTCCTTTTTCAAAACTAGAATATATATATATAGTATTATAGAAAAATTATTCAAGTTGATTCTAAATATAAATGTTAACAATAACGAAAATTTTGACTGAATTCAGTCACTGCCACCATTATTCATTGACATTATAAAGAACATCGGTTTGTACAGTAGAAATATCTATACAATATATACAAAGAAATTTAAATCTAAGTATGACTGAATTCAGTCACATACTATTATCGTTCTGTCTTATACATTATGGTATTTTCTCTGTTTTGATCCACATCAAAGATTATTAAAAAGTGATCTTGTAGTTTTCAGACATCAAAACAGATGGTCTATATTTCTATTCACCCTCTTCCTCCGGAAACCCTCCTTGTCACTTTAGATGTCACCTCATTGTATACCAACATACCTCATGATGACGGCATACAATCTTGTAGGGAATATGAGACTCGCGCAACATTTTAGAACTACCTTCTTCCTTCATTTCTCTGTCATCACTTGTTTCCAGTAACTTCAGCTTTAGTACTGGCTTTACAGTTCGATTTTTTTTTAAATACCAGTTTAAATTACAGGGCTCTGTTCAGTCGGGATGGAAATATAAGTACGTAGCCACGTTCAATTATTTTACCTCATTAGATAAATCTTATTTTTCTAATCATTATTAGAATGCTATTCGTTTGGGAGGCTTGAATATGTAGTTTCTGTAGCAATTGCGCTACCGTTGTCAAATTTGAAATATTATTCCAACTTGGATTGGTGAGGACATTTTTTTATATTTTTGTTTGAGGACTGCCCTCAATGCAGATATAACATCTAAACTGTCACAACCTTTTAAAATTTAGAGTTGTGCCAGTTCACATCGAAAATAAATATTTTCATTTGGCATATCTTTGTAATCTTTGCACCGTGTTTTGGAAATTTGAAAATTATATCAGCGTCTGTGGTGTTCGTTTAAATTGTATAAATTTCAAGATTTAGAAAAAGTTTCTCAGCTTGAATATATTTACATGATTCATTTGACATCGTGCTATTATTCAAGAAGGATATCTGTTATCCGAAATATCTAATATTTGTTCATTTTATAGTTATTTAATGGTGATTATGTACCCTTTTTGACTTGTTATACATATATATATATATGTACACGACATATTTCTTATCAAATATGAAGTTTGTCAACATATTATGAAACGAAAACTTACTATATATTTTCAACGATTTGCAAATAATGTACTGTGAACTAAAACTACATAGATCATGTTTGTTTAGGTTTACCATAACTGTAGAGATTTATCAAAAGATAATAACAAACATCAGCACTTGGTGAGTACACTATGCACTGATACGTTATTTATTAACATGTTGAATTGTCTGTGAGAATACATCATAAATGATTTGTTTTTTGCTGGATAATTCAAAATAAAAAAAACATTTAGAGAACTAAAGTATGTGATGGTTTACTTATTAATCATTGATAGTATGTCTGTATATAATATGGTTTATGCATTACTTAATGATATTTGATTTGATTCTATTTAATTTTGTCTTTACATAAAAAATTATTATTGTTATGTGTTAACTTTTCTACATTGGCTAGAGGTAAAGGCTTGAGATCGCACAAACATGTTTAACCTCGCTACAAATTTGCGTCTGTGCCAATTCAGGAGCCTCTGGCCTTTGTTACTCTTGTATGATGTTTAATTTTAGTTTCTTGTGTTTAATTTGGAGTTTAGTATGACGTCCATGATCACTGTACATGTCCTAGGATACATATTTCTAAGGGGACAGCCGAAGGACGTCTCCGGGTGCGGGAGTTTCTCGCAACATTGAAGACCCATTGGTGGCCTTTGGCTGTTGTCTGCTCTATAGTCGGTTTGTTGTCGCTTTGACACCTTCTCATTTCCTTTCTCAACTTTTTTTCATTACCCGATGTCGTTTCACCATACTTCAATTCGATTGTGACATAAAGTAATTTTTTGAAACTGAATTCGATGTGGAAGTTGGTTAACGATATGTTCCTGTTAATTATATCATGTAGTTTTGCTATTCAGTAATGGCGATTACCTAATTCCTAATTTGATTTTATGACATTTAGTTTACATACTGATATTTCAAAATCTTACGATATCACACTTGATTTGTTCGTTCCAGTACTTGATTTTATCCTGTCAATCTATGATAATTCTATCAAATTACTTGATGAGGAAAAACCATATGACATTTTTGTTCTACATTGTTTTAATGTGCTCCGAATGAGTATATTTTTCATTCAGTTCACGTTCAAATTAACGTTAAGTTGTTGTTTAAGGCTTTGATAGGAAAAGGATAAAGCCTGACAAAAACGCAATAAAAGATACCATAATTTTGAATATAAGGGTGATATTCCCAAACCAATCTTGTCGGCTGTTTGAACACATTTTTTAAATAAGTGTAACGTTGACTCTAGAAATTTTATTTATTGTTAAAAAAAAATTAAATACAATACAAGACTCAATGCTAAATCTAAATGTGATTCTAATTTTGTCTTGCATTCTACCCGAAATTGAAGAACAACTATTAGTTTAATTCAAACAGCACCTCAAAATTTATCTTGAAGTATTACTCGATAGCTATATATAGATAACCACAGTTAACCGAGGAAAATAACGCATGGAAATTAACACGATTTTAAAAATAGAACTAGATTTTCCAAATAGTACGTGGTTTTAACTTATCAAGACGTGTGACAACGTCATCAAGGAATGACAGAATCACATCAACAACTGGCAGAATTTTCTAACGCCATGTTGTTTAAAATTGCAAATGTATTTAAATAATAATATGGAATGGCTAAGCCATAGAAAAAATGGATGGTTTTCATGATATAATCAGTTGTACGAAAACAAACAACACTGACCAAAGTTCACATCTTTCCATCTTGAATATTTTTTTAAGCAACAGCTGTAACAAAATGGGACAATATACATGTATTTTAGGTCAAAGTTATCTTAAAATAGGCTTATCAAAAAGTAAAATCACAAAAAAAAAAACAGAACTGCAAGGAATATTCAAAATGGAAAGTCCCTAATCAAATGGCAAAATCAAAAGCCAAAACACATCAAACGAAAGGATATCAATTGACATATACCTGATATAGTACAGGCGTTTCTTTATGTAAAAAATAGTGGATGGAACCTGGTTTAATAGCTAGCTTAACCTCTCACTTGTATGACAGTCACTTCAAATTCTATTATATTGTCAACAATTGGTGAGCAAAACAAACTGATATAATAAGAAAAAATGTAAAAAAAAAGTTAACATTGGTGTTATAATCTGAATCACTATATAACAAACAAATATGTAACAAAGAAGCACAAAATGGCATAAAGACCGAGCATGTTAGCAAAAAATAAAAAAAAGAATACACACAAATCTACCATTGTACAAAAACACAATGACGGGATGTATAATTTTTAGAGCCACGTCATATATGTAACAAGGGTGTTACACTAGTCCTGTTTGTGTCCTTTTAAGTATCAGACCAACACATGATTTGTACATATCTAATCTTTCTACATAACAATGTTCAAACCATGTTTTAAATTTTCTAAACCTTTTGGAAAATGACTACTCCATAATTATACCTTTGTTTTTTGGAAATCGCAAAATAGTATTCTATAGTGCGCGTTTATCCTGTATTGTTAATGCAAACTCATAGACAAGTGAATTTTGGATCAAAATGGTCTGTATATATTTCTCTATCACCAAGCATTTAATTCCGCCAATGTCTTGGATTGTTTACGTAAAAAAACACTGTGTTGTGTCAGAGTAGGGCTTCCTTTACATGCGTTCTGAATTTGAGGGAGTCATTAGTGGTCTAACATTTTTATAGCTTCAAGTTCGGTGTGAGCCAATATTTTGCGTTGCAGACCTTATATTGACTTTTAATGGTTGACTTTGATAAATCATGGCTTTGATGAAGAGTTATATCAGTGACACTCATCCCGCATCTTCTTATATCTATAAACTTTAAATTACCGATTTACAAGCAAAACCAAAAACGAAAATCGTTCTATTATTTACTGGAATCCATAGCTGCACTAAACACCTTACATAATTAGATTTATTTCGCCTTCACCTTACATAATTAGATTTATTTCGCCTTCAAGCTATTGTTCCACTACTAATATATTTGTTGTACATACAAATTTCCTTTTTTCAACACAAACACTGGTAAAACGTAATACATTGTTGCAATAAGGCTTTCAAAATAAATAATATCACTTACTTTTGGAGTGTGAAATGTAACTAATAAATTGCATGCTTTTAATGGTGATTTCGAATCTGTTCAAAGTTTTAAATGTTCTACTATATATTCAAATATGTCAATTGTATCGGCTTTGATATAAAAGATGCCCTTGAACTTTTGCTAGATAACATTTGTGTTCGCTATGGAAATTCCGGTTATATTCAGGTTATCGAAATTTCAATGGAGACTTACTGTGCTCTAATTATTGCGGACCTGTTTCTATATTGTTATGAGCTAAACGTTATGACTGAAATAAGCATATCAATCATACCACATCTTCTTTATTTTTTATATATAGACCATTTAAAAAAACACTGAAACACATATATAGATATTTGAATACTATATTGGCTCTCAATCATGACAAATTCAGTTATAACGCTAAAACAATTTATCCTGCTAAACTGATTATAATATAAATAAATCTCTATAGTACTGTAGAACTATTACACCTGAATTGTGAATATCACAAACTAGTCAAACAAATAAAATAACTAAGTTTTCCCCTTGGAAAAAGGAAGTACATCATTCGTAAATATAAATTAACATGCACACACGTTCAGTTATTTAACTTCCAATTCTTATATTCTAGAGTAAGCAAAAAAATGTCGGCATTTACATCAAAAGCTTACCAACATTTAAAACAAATTTACTTAGAAGGGATATTGTTGAGATACTGTAGTTGGGTCATTAATGATAGCATATTTTGATATCAATTTTAATTTACTCATTGTGTCTTTGCATCGGAAATAAACAATTTATTCCAATACCAAATTGTGGCATGAAACGGGTTAAGTAATTTCATAAATTGTATGATTATATGATACGAAATCCGTAACGGTAGAAATTGTGCTTGATGGTCATATGATGAAGACATACTCGTTTATTCATTTCAAACTGAGGTCTGGTGGTGGCATATCAGTATCTGCTTTTATTGATTAATGTGTTATTCTCGTTTCACCTATTTTATCTTGTTACCTATACTGACATCGGACTTTTCACCTTAGTTGATGTAAGATAAGATAATTTTTTATTAAACCAATCATGGTGCCCAAAATTTGAGCAATCAAATGAATGAATTACAAAATAAAGCACAGAAAATGATTAGAATGATTAAAGTACATTTAGACAACAAAAAACAAAAACAACACATGAATACACATTTACACTAATTAACCTGATATAAACCAAGTTATTGACAAAACATAGTTGTTATGGGTGCCACTGTGACCTGGAGAAATAACATAATTCTTTATAGTACTAGGTCTATGGGAGACAACTCCTGATCAATTTTATTTCCTATAATTATATATCTATCTATATTTTTCTTCTATTTTTTTTTTTTTTTTTTTTTTAAACAACAATATTTTCTATAATTTTCTTTCGTTCTTCAAAAAGGGAGTGCAATAAATTAGATAAGTTTGAAGTTACAAACAAATCTTCAGATGAAAGAATCCAAACAAATTTCATTTCATCAGATAATCTTGAAAAATTTTTGAATTTGGAATTTAAATTAGATAGATGTTGAGTTCGAGTATCTTTTAGAACAGGACATTTTAAAAGAAAATGTAGTTCGTCTTCAACTGCGTTCTTACATAGCTTACACTTTAGGTCTTCAGCTTTAATCCCAAAATACCTCCCTCTTTCGATTTCAAGATCATGACAGCTAGTTCTAAATCTTGTGATTATTTGCCTGTCTTTTCTTGAATTCATTTTTAAATATGGTTCAAACATAAAAATATTTTTAAATTTTCTGTAAGTTCTCAATTTATTGCCAGTTTGTAAATTAGTACACTTCCCAGAATTGTTTTCTAAACTAGCTAACCAGCTTTCTTTAAATTTAATAGTTAAAGATGTCTTTACCTTTTTTAGAATATGGTTTTGTTTAAAGTTTGACTGGTTAACAAATAGATATTCTAAGTCTAGAAATTTAAATATATGTTTAATACTTCCTATCCAAGATTCCTGGTTATGTTTGTCCATAGAATGAGACAGATTTATGGCTTCCCTTAGAATAATATTTGAAGGTTCAATATCTTTCATAAGATGGATCCAATATTTTATCATATTCATTATTACATAATACAGTGTAGGGAGTGAACCTAGTTCTCCTCTACATGCCATATTTGATGTTTTTATGTTAACTCCAAGTGAAAATTTACAAAGCTTAGTATGAATTTTCTCTAGTACAAGATAATCAGTTTCTTTTGATATAAAGTTATCCAAATGTATTTGTTTCTTATGTGGTATATAACCCCAAATTTCAGATCCATACAACAAGATTGGTCGGATTGTATGGTTATAGATGTGTAGTAAAGTACTAGGTTTTGGGCTTTCCACTGAAAAGGTCTTCCTTAATTTGAAATATGCTTTCATTCCTTTGTTATAAAGTTCTTTCTTTGCTTTTTGGAAACTCCCAGATGATGAAAAATTTATACCTAAGTATGTGTAGTTTTGTACACATTCTAAAGACGGTTTCCTAATGATATTTTAATATTTTTAAGTCTTCCTGATTTGTTAAATACAAGAACCTTGGTCTTTTTTGAGTTAACTGTCATTTTATAATCAACTGTAAATTTATTTAATTTGTTAACACAATTTTGAAGTCCTTGCTCTGATGATGATAAAAGAACTACATCATCAGCATACATTAAAATATTTAAGGGATGTGTATTTAATGGGATTGGATCGCATGTTTGGTCAAAATAGGTTGGCAAATCATTTAAATATATATTAAAGAGACAGGGACTGAGATTATCCCCTTGTCTTACTCCTATATTTGATTTAAAAAGGTTTGTCCTGTGTTGGTCTATTTTTACACAAGTTTCTGTGTTTTCATACATACATTTTATAATGTCATAAAATTTTGTTCCAACACCTATACACTTAAGTTTATAAAAAAGGTGGAGATGTGAAACTGAATCAAATGCACGCTTAAAATCTACAAAGCATGCATACAGAGGCTTCGAATTATTGTTCACAAATTTTTGAATGATGGTATTTAACACATACATATGGTCAGTTGTGCGACATCCTTTAGTAAAACCAATTTGCTCACTTCTAATTATATTTCTAGTTTTTAATTTTTTTTTCAACCTGTTATTTAGAATTGAATAACTTGCCTATGTTATCAGCAATAGTAATGCCCCTGTAGTTTGATGGATCATGATTAGATCCAGACTTGTGAAGGGGGGTGATAAAGCCTTGGCCCCATAATTTTGGGTAAATACTACTTGAAAATACTAAATTAAAGAGTTTTTGTATTAGAGGGATACAAACAGTTATATTTTATCATTTCATTCGAGATCATGCTGAATCCACTCGATTTAGAATTCTTAAGATTTTTTATTGCTTTTTCTATTTCCTCAGGTGTAATTAAGTAGTCAAGTTCATTAAAAACATTTTCATTTTGTAATGATTCAAGTTTCTTCTTAATCAAATCATCACTATATTGTTCATTCTTATTTAATTTTTGAAAGTATTCCTGCCATTCAGATGGGTCAATAGTATTCTCAGATTTGTTTTGACTATTATTTGAGATATTTTTAATTTTATCTAGTAGTTGCCAATAGGATTTGGGATTTGATCATACAAATTATCGAGTTTATTCATGATGTCTTGTTTGAATTTTCTTATTTTTGCTCTTCTTTGTTTTCGATACGATTTCAGGCATTTAAAAAAGGACCCTCGTACATAAGGATCTGTGTTGTGATTTTGCATTAATTTGTATTTTCGATATAAGTTTTGTTTTAAATTTATTATATCTTGATCTTGCCATTCTCTATTCTTTTTAATTTTCTTCTTCTTGCTTTTTTTTGGTTTTCTAATAATTTTCTTTAATGATAAATCTGCAGCTTTTAGGAAAATCTTATTTAAATCTTCTGCGGCATTATCAATTGAATCTTGGTCATAACTTTTATCTTTATACTGTCTAATAAAATTTTTGATTTCATTTGAATTTATGGCATCTTGAAATGCTGAGACTGAGTTTTCATCCCATATATATTTATCTGGCATTAAAGCTAGATTTAAGTTTCTTTCATAGATTTTTGTGTTGCAATTTAACATGCATGAGAACTGACAATGATCTGACAAATCAGGTAAATAATTATGAGTGTGAAAATATGTGAAATTTGGTAAGAGTTCCTCAGATGCTAAAAAATAATCGACAACACTACTTCCTAAAGGTTGGAAGCAAGTGTGTGCACCCATTAAATCACCCATTGTTCTGCCATTAAGGATACGCAATGATGAAGATATACATGTATGTACTTACAAAATGAGGTGTGGTATAGGTGCCAAACAAAGTATTACTAGCAAGAACAGCATTGAGAGGTAGAAAGAAAATATCCAATTATCATAACAAAATTAAAAGACGTTCTTACGAAAATGCGTTATTCTAAGGAACACACAAAAGTACAACACATGTTTAACCCCGCCACATTCTGAATGTATAAGCATTTCCCAAGTCAGGTGCTGTAAATGTCAGTGGTTGTCGTTTGTTTATGTGTTGCATATTTCTTTTTCGTTAAATTTTTTTTAATAAATCAGGGCGTTAGTTTTTCGTTTTTTCCTTGTCATTTCGAAGCCTTTTTAGCTGACTATATGGTATGGGCTTTGCTTATTTATGAAGGCTGTACGGTGACATATTGGCATATAGATGTTAATATTTGTCATTCGCTCTCTTTTGAAGAGTTGTCTAACAATTAGAGTTTTAAACATGTGAGTTAAAAGAACCAATTAACATCCATGCATATTTCACCTCACTTGTTTATACGATATCTCGCATTTGTTTGTCATTTATTTTTCAACTTCTGAAACACAATGATAATTGGGATCCCGCTAACATGTTTAACCCCGCCACATTATTTATGTATGTGCCTGTCCCAAGTCAGGAGCCTGTAATTCAGTGGTTGTCGTTTGTGTATGTGTTACATATTTGTTTTTCGTTCATTTTTTTACAAAAATAAGGCCGTTCGTTTTTGTTTGAATTGTTTTACATTGTCTTATCGGGGTCTTTTATAGATGACTTTGCGGTATGGGCTTTGCTCATTGTTGAAGGCCGTTCGGTGACCTATAATTGTAAATGTTTGTGTCATTTTGGTCGTTTGTGGATAGTTGCCTCATTGGCAATCATACCACATCTTCTTTTTTATATTATGGTATTTCTGTATCAACATTTAGATGAGAAGTATTTTGCATACACTCGTTAAATGTGTCACCGGGGAACATGGTGACATGTAATGTTGTGTAACAAGAGCCTGACTGAATGGCCTCTTGTTACTGAAACTGTGTAATGCACCTGATCACACAATGGACGATTGTTCTGAATATCAATGAGAACTCTGCGACTGAAACTCTGGTGAAAACTTATTATTGAGACTCTGGAACTAGCGATGTATTAATAATACAATAATTCAGCATGGAATTTTTTTATTACAGATGGACTGTGTACAGTGTAAAATCCTGAGTCCGAATCTTCCCTATCAAAATTAAAAACTTGTATTTATACACAATGGGAATGACTTGATAAACATAAAAAACATTACTTAAATAAGTAATATTGTTCAGTGACAAAGATACATTACTTTTAAAACTTGAAGAAAAAGAGTTAATTTACTAAATTGATTATAATGTTTAACCTAAAAGCATGAAAAAGGTAAATTGTAACTAATTAGCTTACACGGTAAACATGTCACTTAATGTCAAATCTTTAAATTAAATTTCATATCAAAGCATGTTAATGCAGTCCTGGATATGAAATGTAAATAGAATCGAAAATAGAAAATTAAACGAATTATGAAACACATAACTTAAGTCGTAACTCGGAAATTAAGAATTATATTAAAGTCTTAAACAATAAAATGAAACTGTTTTACCTGGTCACAAATCTGCCAGCTAATCATTCTCATTTTAACTATGACTTTTGATTCCTACCTACTCACTAATAATTGATTTTCTCAATATTATCATTTTATAAATGGAGTATGTTGATGCAAATTTTTACTCAATTTTGATGTTTCATATCTAACACGATGGCAGTGGATATTGGTACCGCATATACTGCATTTATATCAGTATAGAATAATTCCAAGATGGCATTTTTAGCGCCATACTAAGATTTTTTGTCTTTCTGCTGAGGTGTTCAGATCCCAAGTAGACATTATAACTGTTTCATTGATTATATGGCAAATCTAAATACAATTTGTTCATTAATATAATCATGGTTCTTGTAAAATGTATATGAGTACGATAAAACTGCTCTCTTGTTCCGTGAAAATAATGCGGTTTTTTTTCTACCAATAAGTTCATTTTGCACACATTTTACAACATTTTGTAGAGCGAACATGGGCACCTACGTATCCCAGAGGACACCGTGTTAAGACAATTAAACAACGCAAAACGGTTGGAACTATATACAAGGTATATTGTGATAGTTTAAATATTTAAAAGGATAAATCAAGGCATTTCTTGCAATATGTTTGATATTTTGAGAAATATAAAAGTACAATATGGATGCACCACACAACTGATGTTTGCGTTCATAAAGGTCTTGATTTAAACACCATACTTTTTTTTGGTTAAGTTTAGTATTTGTAACTCCAGAACGCCAAGGATATCAGGAGTCGAAATAAATCGGTTTTGATATATGATGCTATAAAAATATATGTTACTTATATTATTATCATCACGTGCAACACTACAAACGTATTGAATATCACACCAGGTTATGGCTATTAAAATATAATGTGACAGTCATTGACGAGGTATTAGGATTCTAAATCCTCACCCTTCCGGAGCACCTGAGATCCCCCTAAGTTTTTGGTGGGATTCGTATTGCTTAATCCTTATAGTTTTCTATGTTGTGTCTTCTGTACTATTTTTTGTCTGTTTGTCTTTTTATTTTCAGCCATTGCATTGTCCTTTATTTTCCATCTATGATTCAAACTCTCCCTCTGATATCTTTCGTCCCTCTTTTAGAACAGTTTCAAAACTGCAGTTACAATATATTAACGTTAACATTAATGTTTAAGAGGTATTGAAGTCTATCAATGCGACTAGACATATTACAATCAAGAAAAGAAAAAAAACATACAACAGTAAAAAAAAAAAAAAAAGTAATACACAAAATATAACAAATCAAAACGATCCCAAACAATGTGCTGATACTGTATAAAAATTAGAATTCGGAAACAAGCAGAAACATACAATATCTTAAACCAAACAATCAATGATAGCACCATAATATGTGGAAATAAATTGTAACTGGTAGCAGTCTACATTGATATATAAGTAATTTTGTAACACATCCTAGTAAAATTAACGAGTATCTTCTTACTTTGTAGATATTTAACATCGTTACAAACACATTGTACGGAGGTGTTACGGATAGGAAAAATGACCGATGGTGGATGGAATGTTTGTCATGACAAACCTTATAGGCCTCCTTTTCCTTGTTTAGTTTATTCATTTGGGTGAGTCAAAGTGAAATTGAGTTTCTGATAATCGTTCTTTCTTGTTAATTTTACATGTTGATACTATTTGTAATGCTTTTTTGTTATCTAATGTTAACATGGATCTTGTCTATATACGAGCTTTGATTATTTGGAATGACTACAATTTTTACTGTCTCAATAAATACTGTTCTGGCAGCTGTACAGGAAGTTTTTTTCTAGCACCATTCATATAGTTTTATTGTTGATATTCACCCCATATGTGCTAAATTGTGGATTGATTTTGTTGATATACAGGAAATTTATCGATTATCCTGAACGGAGGATTGTACACCAAACAGAAGACGTACACTAACAACAAAATTATTTTGATTTACCTGTGTATTATATGACGCATTGTTCTTTCTTTCAAAAGTGATTTTCTTAAAATTGTTTTAACATTTCACAGCAGTTTTATATTTTAACTTTGTTTAACCGGTTATACGAGTAGCGACATATTATAGATCCGTAAATGTTTATATGTATTCAACCTTCTAGTAATATTTAGTTTGCTTTTAATTTACTACTAATAAAATCCATATTTATAAAAATGAAAACAATATTCAATGATCTTATTACATTCAATTTGTTGAATTGGTAACTTTTTAGAATAAGTTTATGTAAAGGAGCGATAAGTTTACCAGGATCATCTCTAAATTTCCGGGCATGGTTAACAACATTTCGTAAAAACGAGGATGTGCTATTTCGTTTAAGATAAGTTTCTACAGGTACATGTACAACCAAACTTAAAAAAAGAAATCTTTATATCTATTGAAATTTTCTATTAAAGGTTTGAAGTAATTCATAGTAACAAAATCCCTAGCTTAATTATTAACCAGTAATACATAGATTACTTTCGATAAAATCAAAAACGTCATAACTGACACGGACATAGCCTTCCAATTGATATCTTACAGTGCATCTTTCTATGTTGTGATGTTATACTAGTGTTTCAGAAAAAATGAGAAAGTTTGGTACCATTAAAACCTTTAATCCCACTGAAAATGTTTGCACTTGATCTTAGTCAAGAATCTGATGTACAGTGGCTGTCCTCTGTTTATGTAGTTCATATGGGTTTCTCGTTTTTCGTACTTATATAGATTAGACCGTTAGTTTCCCCATTTGAAAGGTTTTACACTAGTAATTTATTGGGGCTCTTTATAGTTTGCTGTTTTGTGTGAGCCAAGGCGCCATGTTGAAGGGCGGAACTACTAAAGTATAATGATTTACTTTTTTTTATTGTTACCTGGATGGAGAGTTTTCTCAGTGGCAGCACATCTTCCTATATCTATTTCGACTAAAACGTACGTGCAAATCACAATATATGCTAAACCATATTTCTGTTTTTTTAATTGTGTCTCTTATAACGGAATAAGTGCAACTGAGTGAAATGAAATAAAAAGTAATGACAAATCAAATTGGTTGTAATACCAATATATCATTATGTAGAATTTTTTTTATCATAGAAATTGAATATTCCTTCGAAATGTGATTTTGTTGATTATATCTGACTTTGAATAGTTGCTGACATGTTTCATACTGATTTGCAAACCAACTGGAAAAATTATACCTGTTCTATGTTATGTGATGCTTGTCAAATTGTGGGTAAATCTTTCCCATGAATTTAATATATAAATGAAACAAAAATAAAGATTTTTAATTATTACCATAATGAATACATGAAGAAATTTGTTATTTAAACATAATGAGTACCTGCTTGTGTAATTGTTATATTATTCAAGCCAATCAATTTGTAATGAATGCACACATAGTGCTTTGTTCTTTTCTTTTCTTTTCCCGTTATAGAATATCCATGCAATGATGAAGATAATGGTTTTGTTGGTCCCTTTTTCAAATATGCGTGCATATGTGCTGGACAAGTAACAAAATGTTTAATGACATAGGATTGTTTATATGAGAGACAATATATTAAGTTTCGAAAAAAGTAGTTGAAACGTTTTATTTTAATGAAAGTAATTATTTCTGCATGTGGAGTAATATACTGACAAACACATTCAAGAATAAACAATTTAATCAGTTTACGACAATTCTTTTCAATAAAGATTGGGGTCGAGCGAACCTGCAACATGCGGGAATCGAACTCACAACTCCAGTCTCGTCTACATATGAACTTAACCAAATGTATACCAAATTATGAAATCTACAAATAGCTTTATATTATCTTGCAGAATCAACAAAGACTTCAGTTTTGATGATTTTATAGTAAAAACCTACGGATGTGACGTCCACTCTTTTGATCCAAGGTAACACCTAATAATAACATTATATGAAAGAAATCAGATCTTTAGTTTTGAAGAGATCATTTGAAACGTTCTAATGAAAGTTAATTCTATGGCCATGTGGAGGGCTAGCTATCGATATAATGAAACGGATTACGTTATTGATATCTTTTGACAAGCCTGTGACTTGTATCTCTGAAAACTCGCCAGGGGGAAACATATTGATCTTACGGCGGCGGCACCGTTAGCTAAATTCTTTAAAGGTCAATGTTTCAGAAGGTAGAATACCTGGAGCCTTCATACGTTGTATACATAAGCCTTATGTAGTTCCCGTTTGTCGTATGTCCATTGTCCTAGTTCTCATTTTTCATGGTTTAGTGACTACTTAGAAAAAAGTAAAGATTTTTTGTATTTTTTATTCCTGTCTTATTGTGAGCGACGGGATAACTATATGGGATGTGCATACCTTGCTAAATTTGCATACCAATCAGACAGATTTATAAACCTCGACCTATTTCGAGGATCAATCAATAATCAACAAGGTTAAGTTTTGGTTGTCAAGTCATATATCAGATTCTATAAGCAAAAGGTCTACTATATTTGGTATATGGAATGATTGTAAGGTGTCCAACTGACAATTGTCATTTGACCTTGACCTCATTTTCATGGTTCAGTGTTTAAAGTTTAGTAGTTGTGTGTTTTTTCTAATACTGTATGCTATAGATCTAATGACGATTTAGATTATAATCCTGGTATCTTTGATATACTTTATTTGGTATATGGAATGATTGTAAGATAACTATATTCAACCGGCAGTTGTCATCTCATTTTCATGGTTCTGTGGTTGAGGTTCAAATTGTGTTTTTTGATCTGCCCTTTCCGGTACTGTATAAAATAGATCAACAATATTTGATGTATGAAAATTGTCTATGATGGACATGGCATGTTTTTCTTTTACCTTGATCGCATTTTCACGGTTTTTTGCTCAGTGTGAAGATTTTTTATATTTTTTTTACCATTTTGCTGATACTTTTAGCAAAAGATCAACTATATTTGGCGTATGAAATGATTGTTAGGTATACATGTCTGTTTGGCAGGGTTCATCTGACCTTGACCTCATTCATTTTCTAAATTCATCGATCACTGTTAAATTTTACTGGTTAAATTTGATTCTTAGATCAACAATAGGTCAACTACATGTACATTTAAAAAAAACATATTTGGTGTATGTAATGATTGTAAGGGTACATATATTTCCAGTTTTCTTTATCTGACCTTTAATAATGTTAAGTTTATATGATAGATAAATTTTAGCTTAGTATTAAGAACTATCAACATATTATAAATAGTGAGTATAGAATGGCGAGACAATTCAGTGTGTGCACTCTTTTTATAAGATCCCTTTTGTTAATTTACCCTTTTTGGATGGATGTTCATGCTCCGTTGGCACCATTTTACGATGATTATATTTCATAACTCGTTCGCTATGCCTGTGTTTGTTATAAATTCTAAATTAAACAATTTACATGATGAAAATTTGTGTGCATAAGTCTGAAAGTTTCAGAAAAAGTATAAATAAATGTTAGAATAAAACACTTACCTCAGAATTGATGAAATATATGCCAAAAAGCAGAAGCACTGTCGGTTATGTTTATGAATCAAAATTTAAAATGATCTGACAGGTGTGATTTGCTTCTACACTAATTAGCATGTTTATCTATTGTCTATTAAAAAATCATAATATCTATTAAAATTAGTAGATTTAGCTATTGAAGTCTTTATATTTGAATTAAGTAACATTCATTTTTAGTGGAAAGTTGTTGTAACGTTAATTAAGCTATATTTAAAAATTGTTTGCTAACCCCTCTCTGTGATTGATGTAAGATAACTCTGGTCAATTTTCCCAATCAATATTTCATTAAGTGGAGATAATATATTTCGCTGATGGAAGTTGTTAACGTCTTTGACTGGGTATACATCCCTCGTACAGCCGATTTGTTCATTTATAGTTCATATGTTTGTATAGAATAATTTTAATCATTACAAAACAAATAAATGAAATTATATATATTCATAATTTTTTTTTATAAACAAATAAAGAATACTAAGATCTAGTACATCTATACATTTATGTAAATTTGGGAGCAGTTTAAGGCTCAATAAAATAACTAGACGTAAATATTGAATTATGAAAAGTTCAAGGTAGACAATCAACATTGCCTTTTTGGAAATTGAACATAGTACAATTTAATACAACTCTTGCATACACATGATACCTCAAAAGAATTATCAAAGACGAATTCGTGCGCCACCTTCAATGACAATTCTAAATTATCATTATGACAAACAGTTGTAAATCTATAGAAAATTGACAGTTAATGTATGCTAACCCACAATGAAAAACATTTGTTTGAAATTTTTAAAACCTACTCGAGAATTTCCATAGCTCAAAATTAACATGTTTAAACATTGATAAAATATGGTGGTTAAACATTATAAATCTATAACAGTATAAGATGCAATATGACCTCGTATGTTTGCATCACCTTACTCAACTATATATTTATTCAAAGCCAAATCATTTTGTATTTGTTTACATTAAAACCCATCTTGGAAATTTCAAAAATTATCACAAATCCTGGTTGCGATTTGACTAAATATCAACATCCAGATATGTTCAGGTAATTATGCTACACTAGTATATTGAGCAGACATAACTTTTCGGAATAGGAGTATAAACCTTTTCAAATAACTTAATACTATTTAAAAAAAGTCAAACATGTCCGAAGAACTCGACTGACCACTATCAGTGAGCGTTTTAACACAGATTAACCAACTTTAGGACAATCGTGAATATATATATATAGATATAGGAAGATGTGGTGTGAGTGCCAATGATACAACTCTCCATCCAAATAACAATTTAAAAAAAAGTAAACCATTATAGGTCAATGTACGGCCTTCAACACGGAGCCTTGGCTCACACTGAACAAAAAGCTATAAAGGTCCCCAAAATTACTAGTGTAAAATCATTCAAACGGGAAAACCAACGTTCTAATCTATATGAAAAAACGAGAAACGAGAAACACTTATATATTACATAAACAAACGACAACTACTGTACACCAGATTCCTGACTTAGCACAGGTGCAAACATTTGTATTCATATAATTCATATATCCCATTTCGACTCTTTAAAATTCAAAAGTCTATCATAAATTGAGGTAAATTGTATGACCTTCCAAAGACCGTTTCACTCCCGAACATCACTGAAATGCTGAGAAAATATTCATTGTCGAAATACGGACATGGTGTAAAAACATTAAGCACCTCGTGTTAGTGAATTACAATCTTTACCACACGTTTATTGTTTTCTGTTTAATATAATGATCCATTTTAACATTTTGTGATCAATGTATTTGGCAGTCGTCAATGGCAGTCAGCATGGTTTAAGAATTTTTCGAAAACTAAGGATTTTCTTACCCCAGGAGTAGATTACCTTAGCCGTATTTGGCACAACTTTTTGGAATTTTGGATCCTCAATGCTCTTCAACTTTGTATTTATTTGGCTTTTTAACTATTTTGATCTGAGCGTCACTGATGAGTCTTATGTAGACGAAACGTGCGTCTGGCGTATAAAATTATAATCCTGGTAATTTTGATAACTATTAAGAACATCAGTTGTTCGACTTGTTGGTCAAATGCGTTTTGAAAAAATATGCTTTTCTATTTTGTTGTCTTTCGGGAAATGTTGTTTGTGTTGTATTTAGACCCCTCTACAGTGAAATTTGTGCTACTTGCACACGTATAAGAATTGCGGTTTGTATCCAACACAATCATAGGTGTGAACATTGTTTTCAGTTTAGACTTGTTTATATTTATTTTGTTTTGGTCTGTATTAGATTTTCCCTCGTGTTTATATAATGCGTTCATCCTAGTTCGACTCTTTAAAGTTCAAGTTAATTCTAAATTGAGGTAAACTATATAGCCTTCCACATCCTGTTTCGATCCCTAACATCACTGAAGAAACATTAATTGTCGAAATCTGGATATGGTGTAAAATAAAATTTACACCTCGTATTTGTGGTTTACCATCTTTGTCACACGCTTATTGTTTTCTGATGGGTATGACAGTAATATAAAGATTAATTCTAAGATCTTGTGATCCAATTTTTTGGCAATCGTCAATGGCAGTCAGCAGGGTTTAAGAAACCTCAGAGTTGTTCGACCTGTAAGTCAATATACTATTTCTTTTTTTGTCTTTTAGAAATGGTTTTAAGTGTTATATTTGGACCCCTCTGCTACGAGATTTGTGTTACATGCACATGTATAAAAATTGCAGTTTTTAGTTTTTAGGTTTTTTTTTCATAAATATAAAATAAAAATCGTGTACGGTACTTTATATTTAGAGTTGCCTAACGGTCTTTGTGATTTTGGGGTGATCTTGCACTGACACATCGCGGCTTCATAGGCTAAATATTACATATATGTTATCTACAAGTAGCATATTTACATGACGATATCGGGAAATAGGTATTTAGTCGGATCTTAACATGTACTTGTGACTTGTTTACAAACCGGTATTGAGAAAAAAAAATAAAAAAAATGTCGAAATGTTAAGGACTTAATTAAATCTGTATTTTGGTAAGAGGATGCAAGCATACGATTTGTATTGCGATTTACACTTTTTGAAGCAAATTAAAACAAAAATATGGTGTAAAAACGTTAACTATGAGCTCTGACAGTTAAGTTGATAGAGCATTTTTCTGAGTAAGTTTTAAAAAAATTCAAAGAAATAGTTTTTACAGTGGGTTAGCTTTCATTAGTCTTCATTATCCGATATATTAACAACTTTCGGTTATATTTATAATTTAGAATCTTTATTGAAGTTGGCGCACGAATGAACAGTTTATTAATTATATTGATGTGCCATTTGAATGCAAGAGTGACATTCCTTTTGTATTATGTGCCGATTCGAAAAAAAGTTATGCGCGTATTGTCTCCCTTTAAAATGGTCATTATTTTCATAATTAAGTATAGGTTTCTGATTTAATTTTGGATGATTAAGACATGTATCAATTCAATATATTTCAGTTTTTGTTATTGGTGTATCAATGACATTGAAACGTTTAAGATGATTACATACCGATCTAAAGAACCTTTCATAAGGACTTTGCTTTAGCTAAATCTACAAATTTTATTACATATAATGATTATTTATTACAATAGATTAACATGCTACAGAACAAGGACCGTGTGCATCAAATTTATATTGTTGTTTAACTACAAATCCTTAATGTTACATAGTGTTAGCATTTCTATATGAATATGTACTATGTGTTTTAATTTATAAAACTCTACTAGACAAGAAGAACATTTTGTGATATTATTCTGTTTTCTCTAATTCTATGGAATTTTATTCCCTTCCAAACCCATTGTATAAATAAAATAACCAACGTGTGGTTGCCAGTAAACTCACAAGATTATTGGATGATTTTCAGGTTCATAACATTTTAAGCTAAGTGGATGAATAGAAATATGCTAACAGGTGTTAAAGAAATTATCAACCTCGTGGAGGGTGAAGGGGACTCGTTTAAATGTATTACGATATTTCGCCACTCATACTGATTAGATTACTCATCACACGTACATATGTTTCAAATTTGCCGCATAGTATATCCCTCTTTCAATTTTAGTATCGGGAAACCAGATTTTAGACGCGGAGACCAAATATGGTTCCATAACCTGGGATTGAGCAGCGTAACGGGCAAATTAAGAAAATGGAAAGTCTCCACATTAAAAGATATAGTTGATAATTTGAACCATACTTCAGTAAGTAGATATTTATAGTGATATATTCACCCTGTATAACCCCGATACAGATGAAACCGGATGTTGACGCGTTCGAATCGAACACACCGTGTATCACTGAATTCAGACAGTAAGGAATTTATATTTTTAAAGAAAATCCAATATCTTTTCTTCGCATGTTCTGCTTCAATATATTCTTTGCCATAAACCTATTACTTACTCCAAGTTTTTTGAAATTCGTGACATTTTTGTACACAAACATCCCAAAACGCACAACAATATCAATGATAACACGTGCTTGGTATTTTTAAATATTCAAAACTTTATGTTTCTCGTGCCTCATAGTTTTAATACATACATTTTTGAAAATTTCATAATTTAAAATTAACAAATTTACTTAGATCATTGGTTTATCATGTTTATGTTGTATCTAGAAACAACAAAATACAAGTTTAAAAGAGTCTTCATTTTTATGTTGTGTACGCTTCGTTGTCATAACACCTTTTTATACTGTACGCTTTGTTGCGACAATATTGCGTTTTTCAATGAATTTGCATGTATTAAATTATGCTTTAATATGATTTTAACCAATATACATGTTAAAAAAAATTAATATCCCACCATAACATGCAGACAGCAACCCATAATATCCATTGTATTGTCGAAACACTCTTGGGGGGGGGGGGGGTATTTTGTACATGCAAAAAAACACTTTTGTATACAAATGTGTAAATTGGTAGGGAAACACAATTACTCGAGACGCAAATATCACTGACTGAGCATACATATACACAGGTCCGATTTTTAATTTGATAACATTTTTTTAAAAGTGTTTACCATACGACATTCAATGTACGGATACACCAACGTCCCGGGTTAGCGGAGGGTTGGGTGCCCGCTAACATGTTATTCTCGCCATATTCTGTATCATATTCAATGTATAGTTATTTCTTATTGTTCAAGGTATTAATACGCAAAAGTGTATGCACGAAAAGATATTCAGCATTGTTTATCTCATAAACGTATGAAATTGAACCATGTATATATGTGCGTTTTGCATCGAGCAGTTTTAACAAACGTTCTAAGCAATTTTTAAAACTTACAACAACTGTATAATTGAATAAATAATCAAACTTGCACATTGACATATTTTTATATACTCAAATAAGTTCTAGAGAGGCATTCGAAATTGTTATCATCTCGATCAAATGTTGTCCTGATTATCGCTTCGAACGCGTCAACGTCCGGATTCCTTTGTATCGGGGTTATACGGGGTGATATTTGAAATGACAATAAAGACACTATGGTCTTGTTATACTGTGTTACTCTGCTTTACTACAAGTTAAACGCTGGTAACTTACGGTTTATATACTGTTACCTTTTGTTTAAATCTTTTATAGAACTTACATAATATTAGTGGATTTAACTTTAAACGACACGAAAAATTACTATAATGAAAATCCGAATACATAGACCATTTTGTAGACATTTTCTGAATGAAAATAAAGACAATAGGGTGTCCTCAATAATAACTTCTATGCAAGGAGAATTTAAAGATAATTCATACATCAAAGAAAAATGAAATTGCGATTGTTTTTTAATTTTACTTTGATTTATAATCTTATGGTATTCCATCACTCAATAATCAAAATGTTAGTGAGGTTAACATGTATACACTTAATATAAGCATGAATAATACTATCGAAACAACCTGGTGTGCTGCTTCGTATATGTCTCTTCAACTGGACTTGCACAGTGTTGAACTGTTATATTGTGATCTATGACAAGCTAAGTAATTAGAGCTTTTCAATTATCTGCAGTCACTGAAGCCACAAGGCCTGCCTTCAATGTATGGCGCTTATATATCTCATTTAAATATTACAAATGTACACATTCACATCATATAGCTTTCATTTACACGGTTGTGCTACTTGAAAATAAAATCTACAATAATTATTAAGAAGACATACAAATTCTCCATAAGTTAAGTCGTCCACAAATATGGTCTATTAACAATCTTGCCTCATCTTATATTTATTGAAAACCAACACACTGATATGAACTATTGTCTTAGTATGCCATGCTGAATGATCACCGGCTTTTTATTTTGCTTTGGTAGATATAGACCCCACCTTAAACAATACAGCAGTTGTTAAAATATTTGTTGAGTATGAATACTGCATGATTTATGGATAACATTCAGTCTCATCATGGTGACGGTAATGATACCTTAATTTTTTACAAAAAAGAAATAGATGTTAAAATTATGTTAATCCTGATATCGAATGTATCATGCTGGTTAACCATACAATGTGTTATAACTACATTCATAACAAAGCTGGAGAAAACAGTACCGATAATGCTAAATCGAACAATCGCGAAAGACCCTTACCCCCGGTAATGAAGTAAGTATTTCCTTATTGTGTTTTGCTATGAAATGATCTTGTACTGTACGTTATCAGTTACATTGTTATAAACACCGAACTACATTGAACTCGTATCTACATTTCCATTTTGATTTTTTCTCCCAGTTCAATATTTTTGTTCTTATACGTGTATGTAAATATTTAAGAAATACGAAACTGAATATATTTAAAACCAATTATACGTGCATTAAGCTCAAAGTATTGACACACATTAAGAGGTTAATATATATGAACTAGTTCATTAAATCAATGAATCAATCATGGTATATTTTTGAGCATTATTGTCTTCTAAAATCAGGTATTGACTCAGAAACATATACGCACTTTAACCAGCATCTGAAATAGAAGTAAGTAGATGTATGATTGAACATAAAAAAGTTGATCCACATTCACCTTAATATATTATAATATCTTATATGTGTATAAGAGGGAACGAAAGATACCAGGGCGTCGGTCAATTTTATAAGTCAAACATAAACAGGAAAACACCATGTTTAGAAAAGAAAACGACCAATAGACAAACCATAGTAAACAAAACACAACATAGATATATCTAACAAAAATCTGAAGACCACGCAGCACGAACCAAACAATAAAACGGGGTTTGATCTCAGTATAATGGTTAGCATATCCTCCTCCACATGTGGTACCCGTCGTGTTTTTCATGTTGTAACAAACCTGGAAATAAGTCTTATACGGTAAGTCACATTCAAAACAACGGTACGAGATTGAACAGTTAAGACATGAGGAATATATCTGTTAACATCCTTGTAATAGTTATTTCATAATGGTCAACCAACTCGTATAATTAGTCTGATATATTCTCAATCTTAAGTAGGTGTTAAATTGAAGAGTTTGCGAGGAATAAAAAAGATTTTTCGATCCTCATTTCTAGTGAATTATCAAGGTTTAAACATATTTTCATTTTTCAATCTAATATTTACAATATTAGAATAAGACTGCCCTAGTGAAGTGAACAATGTAGATAATTACAGAAAATAAGCTAATATGGCATTCATTATCACTGAACTAGTATATATTTGTTTAGGGGCCAGCTGAAGGACGCCTCCGGGTGCAGGAATTTCTCGTTACATTGAAGACCTGTTAGTGAACTTCTGCTGTTGGTTTTATTATGGTCGGGTTGTTGTCTCTTTGATACAGTCCCCATTTCCATTCTCAATTTAAATAATGGTGTTTACTATGCAATTCTCATCGAAGAACTCTCAAATGCCTGAATGTATCAAAAGCACACGGCATGCCACAAAAACAGCTTCAACCCACCATTTTTGTTCTTACAATGCCTTGTTGCAAGTCAGGAAAATGACCATTAAAATATTATAGTTCGTTTCTGTGTGTATTACACTTTAATGTTGTGTTTCTGTTTTGTCGTAGTTCTTTTAAAGTTGATACGCTTCCCTCAGTTTTAGGTTAAAACCGGATTTTTTTTTTCTAAACCGATTTAAGAATTTCAAACAGCGGTATATATACTTCTGATGCCTTTAATAAAGGTAGAAAGTATATGTTAGGTACACTGTATCAGCCAGTACTGATTAAGGTAATTACGTAGCCTTGCGTTACGTTAAATTAAGCACACGTCATTTAATTGATAATTTTGACTCTTCACGTTTTACATAATCTGTAAAGCGGATTTTTCAATGTAAAGAGTAACAAAATAATTTTATGGTTCAATTAATTCAAAAAAGATAATAGCCATTCATTAAATATGATTTAAAAAATAATATGGTCATTTGATTGTTGTTGTTTTTTGTTCAGAATAAGAAGCAATGCAACCAGTAACACAATATGCGTTTACATTAACAAATACTATAGAAGGGAAATCTGGTATTTCAATTTTGAAGGGTCTATTCAGTCTATTTACAAATATTGGTCCGTATTATTGTTATGGACCCAAGGTTGCAATGTTACTGTTGACCTACATTATTATGGATTATATTAATGATCAATTTAATGTGGATGCATGGTTGACACCCAATTAGATTAAATTCCTGACCCTACTCCTGTTTAAAAATTAATAAAAGCTACACTAATTTTTGCAGACTTTACGGTACTGTTTGTTAGATGTGTAATATTTCTTTCTTTGCATACTTGACACCCAATTATATTAAATTCCTGACCCTACTCCTATTTAAAAATTAGTAAAAGCTACACTGATTTTTTCACACATTACGGTACTGTTTGTTACATGTGTAGTATTTATTTCTTTGCTAGTATTGCCTTTTCGAAGTAATCATGTGTGTCTGAAATTGATCAACAAAGAATTAAATTTGAGTGATGCGGTGCGGAAAACAAAATTAAAAATTCGAACCAGTTAATATAAATGAAATCACTTTTTTCAAACGAGAAGGTAAAAACCGAAGATTTCCTTGTCACGTGATGTGTCAAGATCTAAAACGTGTCGCCAATAGGTAGGTCTTTATTTGTCTAAAAAGCGTGTAAGACAAATTTTGGAAAAAAACAAAAACACAAAGGCGTTATAATCCTGTACCTACCCGTATGTTTAAGGCAAACAAGAAACAGACTATACATGTAGCATGAAAACGGAATTATTCACAATAACTAGTAAAGCGTTTTAAATGTCGATTTGTTTCCTTAAATACCATTTTTGAAATATTCTGAGACCATTATAGAATATCAAGTAATTAAGGATGGCCATATTGCCGGCAATGCGATTTTAGCAATTATCTCATTAAAAGGCGTTTTTAATACACCTATTATGGAAATACTGCTATTGACTAGTTGGAGCTCGATAATATAAATGGTCTTATGGCTTTTCTTGGTGAATTTTGTGTTTTTTTACGATACCCTTACTATTTTGCAGAAACGTTTTCCAAATTGTGATCAACATTGAAAAAACATGTCCGGACCTTTATTATAAACATTCAAGGACAAATGTGTGCTTGCATGAATCTTTATTCATAATGATTTGCAGAATAAGAAATATATAAATGATATAACAAACAGAGAGATCCATCTATTTGTATCTCTATATCATGTTCCCTTCATAAATTGGCTGCGTCCATGTAATTTTATTTGGTACATTGTAACCTGTCAATCAAATGCGTTTTGTTAAAATATATTTTTTCATTTTTGTGGTCTTTCGGAAAATGTTTTTAGTGCTATATATAGACCATAGCTTCTACAACATAATTTGTTTTATATCCTAACGTATAAAATTTGCGGTTTTAATCCAAGGTTTGCAAATTATATATACACATGGAAAAAAAGTATTGAAAACTTGAAAAATCAGCCATTTATTTTTGATGGAATATGATAAAATATTTGTAAAAAAATATTGAAACATAGTTTATGATTACATTGGCATTTTAACTAACAAAAAATGTTTGAAAAGAAAGTGATTTATCTGACCACAATTTCAATAACAAAATAAAGTGTTTTTTGTACAAAAAACCGCTGTATTTTACAACTTTTACTGTAGTCGAACTATGCTGCGTCAGACATTTCAAAATTAATCTAATATGATAGTTCACATCATGGTTGATAGTTATACGCCAAAGAATTATTACTTTATGCGCAGCCTCCATTCAAACGGTTAGCCGCCACTTAGCGTCTTCTGATTCTTGCCATATATCGACTTATTTGTTACTAAGGTAGCAACAACAATATCTGATGAGTGCATTGTTTGTTTCATCATGTGTTTGGACAGGGTAGTCCTTTCTCGCACATAATCTCAATAGTGTCCCATATAAGCTCGATATGGTTCAAATCCGGGCTACGATCGGGCCTAGGAAGATAAACCGACTTCCATTGGAACTATATGTCTTCCTCCACGATGCTAATTTCCAACTATGGCAAGTTCTGCACTACATTAGATACGGACAACTGTGTGTCTGTTCGTTATCAAAGATCCCCGAAATGGTCTTGTCTCACGATAACCAGTTGCATATATGTCCACCACTCTCTTTTTATGATTGTATTTTATGCAGTGGGTTTCTTTCTGACCAAGCTTCATTATGCTTGATTTTCCCTAGCAGATGGCATAGGGGGTCTTCTTGATCTCTGACAGTGTTTAACATCGTATAATGCCTGATTTTAATTCTCAAAACGACTAATAGTGAAGTGGTGATAACCAACAATACGTGCGGTTATCACAGTGACATTCCTGCTTCTCTCATGCTGATAATTTGCCATCTTGCTGCGCGTAAGAGTTGTGGAGGACCCATGACAAGGACTCAATCCCATAACTTTTAAACTCGGTTATTTAAAGAGTTGAAAACAATGAGGATAAAAACAACTGTTTTGCCTTTTACGGGTACAGTAGCTACATGTGCAGATAAGAACTTATCGAGGCGATAATTATTGATCAAACTCAAGTGATATTAAATAATGTTTAACTAATGTTATTTTAACATTATATCACAAAAAAATAAAGAGTGTTTTTTAATTTCAATTTCAATTTGGTGTTGCAATACTTTTTTCCATGTGTATATATTAGAAGACATTTTAAAGTATCGATATCTGTATGTTTATGGTGTACCATCTTCTCAAGTCTATATATACAAATTAAAATTTGCAGTTGTCACTACACACAGGCAAACATATACAAATTATATGTTGTAGAGTTGTCACTGACTCAAAAGTACTTATAAATATAATTATTTTATGTGACTGTATCTGACATTTATTTGTAGGATCCTTTACTTAAGATAACTGAGCTGATATGTAACCATAGCATCTCCATGCCTTACATATCATGTACTGTAGTACGCCGCTAGATTAAAACTGACGAGGAAATGAAACACACGGCTACTGAAAGCTTTAATATTTGTGAATCCAAGGTGGTCGTGTGGTCTAGCGGGACGGCTGCAATGCAGGCGATTTGGTGTCACAATATCTCAGTATTATGAGTTCGAATCCCGGCGAGGGAAGATCAAACATTTTGCGAAAGCAAATTTACAGATCTAACATTATTGGGTTGATGTTTAGACGAGTTGTATCCATATATATTCGACATATTCTTCTTTTTAATTTTACTCGAACGGCATTGTTAATTCATGTTCAAACTAATTTAAACGAATTCTTTGAATGTTTGAATGTCCCTCGGTACTGTTTGACTCTCTTTTGTTTTAAAACCAACATGATAAAACTGCTTTTAAATAAGAAACTACTGTTGAGATGCATTGTACGGGAAAAAAATAAACTATTAGTACAGTACATTTCAATAACCAAATTTGTAGGTTAACGTTTTGTTTTTGTTGCTTTTTTATTCGTTTGTTCGAAATAACTGGACAAACTACTATCATTCCCTAGATTAGAAAATTATAAAAATATACAGTGTTTTGTTTTAAGTCGATGACATAGAAATATAAATGTTTTGTTATATGTTAACTGCCTTCTTCTTATGAGCTTTACTAGGTCGTAGTCCTGTTAAGAGTTTTCCGAATTTGTAGATTATAAATTTACATCTAAATATCTTGCTTTTGATCTTTGTAAAGTAGGTAATGTACTTATTTTGAGGTTTTTATTATATGTTTCAGAGGAATGTTAACATTGTAAAAATGGACATAGAGTTCTCAGAATGGACCTCTCTCCCAAACATTATCAAAACCGGAACTCTAAGAAATACCAAACAGTTGTTAGTAGAATTCCACGGATCATCAGCGTCAGTGGAAAAGTTACAAACCCTTAGAAACATATATAATGAAGGCTTCAGAATTTATTGGTATCATAGAAATCCTAGACAAGGAAATTTACTGCAAGGGAGATTTGTCCAGAACTCTGCATGTTATGAAGTATATTTTCTTCGTATATAATGCTGTATGTATTATCATAATTTTACTATAATACATGTATCTAAAGTATAATTTAAAAACCCGAACAGATAGTTTTCACACATTTCATTGTATATACACAAATGTATATTGATGTCATCGATGTTAGAAATATCTAGTTTTAGACAACACACTTGTTCTGTACGCTCTAGCGTGCATTAGCTATCTTTGTTTTGAAATAATTGTAACAGGTTATGAGTCAATTAAACCAATGCGTATTTGTGAACAGGTCTGCCACTGAATAGACCTTAATGTGCCTGTCTTTCATTTTTGCTATGTGCTTTGTCTATATACCTGTTTGTGTTTCTTTGTTACATATTTGATGAGGCTCTGTACTTCTATGTCTTGTCATTGTGTTATTTTACTATGGTAAATTTGTGTATTTTTGTCTTTATTATTTAAGAAATAATTCATGGGGGCTTGAATATATCGTGATTTTACCACGGGTTGGCCCTTTATGAAAAAATATTTTACCCTGAGCGATAGCGAGGGAAATAAATTTCGGCATAAAGGGACAAACCGTGGTAAAATCTAGATATATTCAAGCCCCCATGAATTATTTCGATTCTAATAGGACAAATACGGTAGTTGTTTAAGATCGTAGCGCTCTAGGTGATGCAATTTGTTGCCGTTCCCGTAAATAAACGCACTATTAAATTTACGTTAAATAACGGAGCAAACTAAATAAATGATGATGCTTAAACTATTTACAATAACATATTTAGATACATTTGGATTAATCTAAATGATAAGTGTACTTATATGTCTCATATGTATACAAAAATGGCTATCATAACACATTTTAGCATCATTTGTTTACGTTTTCTTGTTGTGATGATTTTCGGTTTCACAAGCGTGTATTTTCCGGTAAAATGCTTATATTCTGACGTCGTTGTTCTATGACGTCGGGTAGCTCCTTCATTTGAATACATATGACGTGGGAGTACAATAGGAACAGCCCTAACAATATATTCATATTTTACCACGGGTGTGTACTCAAAGCGTTTGAAGGACGTCATGTTAGAATTGTTAATATGCTTGGTCTCTATGCGATTTTGTGCTTTTTGTATCATACCAATTCCTCACTGTGAAACGGTTATTTCATTACGGCCAATCTTGTCTATATCAAGCGTATGGTTTGTTCTTTTAAGCGAACTATCGTTCGTGTCAATATTATAAATACGTAGGTCATTTGGTAATTTTTTTTACGTTGACGTATCTCCATTTTACTATATTTTTAAATAAAAAATAGAAATATACTACTATAGTTGTTTTTTTTATGAAAACCGGCAGTATAACCTGGTTAGTATAAGGTTATAACACAATGTCAAAAGCTATGTTGTTTACGTTTTTGCCTATCGTACCAATTTTTTTTTGTTCGTGCATCTTTGTCAACATAATGGAATTGGATGCGACTTTTTGTACAAGTGAGAGCTTTAAAAAGCTATAAAACCAGGTTCAGTACACCATCATCTTTACACAAAAATGTCTGTGGCAAGTCAGGAATATAACAATTACTATACTTTTGTTTGGTGTTTGAGCTTTTGGTTTTGATGCTTTACTTTGGACTCTCCGTTTTGAATTTTTCTCAGGGGTCAGTATTTTTGCGATTTTAATTTATGATAGATTGCTGTTATTAAGACTTTTCATATTATATCTGATCGAGCTTTTACTGTGTAATAAATAATCGCACTGTTCTCTTTCCAATTAACAATTCATTTTTTTTTTAATTTTATATTCTTATATGCATTAACTTCTAGCTATAACAATTCACACTTGGAAATCTACATCTATACCTGTCATAAAAGAAAGGACAATTTAAAAAAAAATTATGCATGTTAAGTAATGACTTAATTATATCAAGTCAATACGAAACATGTCATGTCATATAAAAATATTATTGTGTAATGACTATTCCATATTGAGTTATATCAAAACATCATTGCGTAATGCCAAAACGATATGTAAATGTAATGTTAAAGACAAAACAGCCTATTCATTTCTATCAGGGATTTCTCCTTCAAATTTTGTGTGAAGGTGTTGTATGGTATGAGGAACAAAATATGATGAAAAAAATTGGGGGTCACCGACTTAGTTTTGTCACTATAGCAACAACAGTTTCGTGTTTTCCCGAATATTAACATAATATTTGCTTGTTATCTTAACTCTCAAAAACAATGCTTTATATCAAACCTACAAGCATAATTCTTGTTTCACGTTAAACAGTAGATTTGTATCTTTCAAATAAGAGTTTAAGGCTCATATTTTTTTTATCTTTCAAAATATAATTCATTTCATTCCCGCCAAAAATTAAACGTAAAACTTAAAAACGTTTCCAGTATTAAAAAATATCTACCAGTGATTTCTTCATAAATATTTAAAGAAGGAAAGTGCTATATGTACTCTTCAAAATAAAGCAAAAAATAAGTGTATGTCACCGACCTTTCAAAAAAGATATGAGTAATTTTCATGTTTTTTTCTCGTTCGTTTTGAAGAAAAAGTTGTCTTTCTTCAGAACATTGCATCTGACGTCATAGTACAAACTTTCCCTGCTGGCGCTCTATGTGAAAAAAAGCAATCGCACATTGGACGTTTGAAACCCACATTTAAATTTCCAAAAATAACAACTATATTCACCTACTTTTATTATCCGGTAATACAAGAGATTAAACATGTATCAGTTTCAGATCTTTATGATGTTGACGTTGTCGCACAATATAAACCTTCAAAAACACAATCCGTGGGTGGAAGATTGTTTGAAATAACCTTTCCCGCCGCTTTTGTATATTTCTAAAAAAAGTCTATTTTTGTCCTCTGCCCCACATAAGCAAAATTATTGAAAATAAAAAAGGAAATGAAAGATGGCACTGGTTAACTTACAGAGTATTTGACAATACCAGACTAGATGTGCTTGTTTCTTTTTTGCGTCAATGTCAGAAGGTTGCCATAACGAACTCATTCTGTACCGTCAAAAGACGGACATACAAAAGTATGGACGGAGTTCTTTATACCATTATTTTCCCGACTAAGACGAACGTTTAGAGATTATTGCATTGAGTTTGTGAATTCATTGTTTTTGAACATCTAAGATATAAGGAAATTAAAATTATAGGTATAATATAGGAATGAAAGTTTTGTTTCTAAAACATTATACATCTATCTTAAAATGCAATCCTTTTATTACTACCTCATGTGTTTTCAATAAACGAGACAGTAAATATAAAATACAAAAAGTTTTTGATTCAAAAAATAATTTTCCGTTGAAAACTACAAAGAAAGATTTCTCCAACCGGATAAATATTATCAATCTAAATTGCTCATTTTGAAAATTAAAACAAAGAAAAGGTTGTTGCCGGAATTGGAAATCGAAATTTATTTTCAATCTTTCTGGTCACAGTTGTAGCTAAATGAAAGGGAGCGATTTTATGTAAGATATTATTCCTGGAGCAATTGTTTTTGTCATAAGTTAAATTTACAACAATTTATTTTTAAACTCTGAAAATTTGATTTTAATTCACATTCGCTGAGTATTTGTTTTATTAATATTTTTTGTCTTACAGCTAATTTCCTAATGCATGTAGGGTAAAACTTTAGTTGGCTTCCTTGCCTTGTTTGTATTAATGTTTACTCAAGTTCTGTAATTAAGATTGACATCTTTATATATAGTTATGTTAACCTGTATACATTGTATATGCTATCTAATTCAATTTCAGGGAGATTAGATGATATGTTTATCAATTCTACTTAAGACAATTTCAAATGAAACAAATGACAAACAAAAATGACCCTTTGCCATCATTTTATTTTTACTATAAGATTTTGTCAAATAAGCAGTATAAATAAATTTTAATTTCTTTGCAAGATCGGACATTATTTTACGAGAATCATTCAGACAACAGTTACATGCACATGTTGCCAGTATGTCCAAACTTTTAGGAATAATTGATTATCGGCCTTACCTTGTGAATATTCAATTTTGTTATTTTTTGGAAAATTGACACTAAATCTTTTTAAGTTTTTAGTTGATAGGACTTCAACTTCGTCAAAAAACTAGCTTGACCAAAAACTGTAACCAAAAACTTCAACCTGAAGCGGAACAGACGATCGAACAAACGGACGCACAGACCAGAAAACATAAAATCCATAAATCGTACATAAAAATAATTTTAACCTAACCTGTACACAATCGGCGCAAACAAAAGACAAAATCGACGCAAGTGAAGAAGAAAAAAAATGCAATGCAGATCGACGCAAATATAAGACAAAATCTACGCATGTGAAAGAATAAAAAAAGAAAAAGAAAGGCAGAACGGCACAAATGCAAAAAGTCGAGATAAAAATTTATATTTTATTATCTTTATCAGAACGAAGGTTAAATAAAGTGTAGTATCGTATGTGTCCATTTGTGTTAAACCATAGGATATTAAAGTAGCGCATAATAGTTCCTCTTTTCTTGGGAGACGTACCGTACACCATGTTGGAATCCGTGAAAAATGCTAAATAGGACGTTATAATTTAACGTTTTTTCATTGCTAGAAACAACGTTATAGAGCTTTTATGTCACTACCAAGTTGCGTTAGCTGATGCGCATATATAAAAGGCTGTTTGGTCTTTAGTAAAAACTATCAGCAACTAATAATAGAACAACATAACGTAATATCAGAGTTCCATATGAGACAGATGTGACGTTCCATATATATGTATATGTGTGGTCGAACGCGTTGATGACTAATTGTCTGAAATACTACTTTGCAATTGTTATGTTAATTTTAAGCATCGTTTTATAAAAAGTTATTCTCTATTCTCGTCAACCTTTGTCACGAGCTATGACGTTTTGAAAGCTGTCCTTGAAATTGTAAACGTCCTATCATATATAGGATATTTAAGAAAAATATAGATGTGGTGTGATTGCCCTATGAGACAACTATCCACAAAAGAGAAAAATGACACAGACATTAACAACTAAAGGCTTTATAATAATATTAAGAACCTTCTCTCATAAGTCAATAGAAAAAAACAGTTATTTGTTGATAAAAGTTAAGTATAGAATCTTTAATATGTCACAGGATTTGTACCAAGCTAATACAACGATACATATATGGTACATAGATTTATAGTAAATATTGTTTTTGCAATATTTGGAGCTTGATGAAGCCCCATGTCTTTTTACCATAACATAACATACTACTAAGATTTGTATCAAACAAAGTACTCTGAAAACATTCAATCATAAGAATGATACTTTTGGTTTCAAGGCAAATACCACTTTGTACATTGTTCTGCTAAATGTTTCTAAGTTCCAAAAAGCATTACTGAAATAAATCATCGGTGTACCTAAGTAAAACAAAATCATCAACAATGTCATAAACATAACCATCAAACTACCATTATGTTTCTTTTAACTTCACAAAATTCAACAATATTTAACAATTGACAAATTCGAATTCGTAATACTGTAATACAGAAATAATGTTGACGAGTTAAAGCCATCCGTCAATTAGTAAATCAAATTATTCTAAGTCCGATGAAGATTTGCAAACATACGTACATTTTTGATATTATATATCAAATAATTTATTGTTTGTATTGTAGGTGGTTAAACGGATTGTATACAAAAGACCGATACCTTTATCATAAAAGATTAACAAATGGTTTAACAAAAACCCTTGAATAAAACACTATCCCATGTTCATTACAGTACAGTATAACTTTTATGCAGTCTTAAAAATTTGGCTGAATTTGGGTAGGATATTTTAAAAAGAGTTAACTGCAATGTTGTTGACCTTTGGCTTTTTTCAGTTTGGTGTTTACATGTTTCAAGAAGAATAACAAACTTCATGAGTTCTTTTAACTTCACATACTATCTTTTTTCTTAATGACATAACTTTAGTCATTCATTAGTACAGTAAGTATGTGTATAACACACTTGTTCTGTACCTTTATCAGAATCAGAAACAAATCATATCATCGGCATACATAAGCAAAAAAAAAAAGACAACCCATGTACTTAATTCGGAAAGAACCATCACTTAGAAACTAAATTTCAAGACTATTCACATACAATGAAATAAATAGCGAATTAAGTACTTTCCCCCTTTGAACCTAAAATACATTTTCCTTTGAGCCAGCTCTACAATCCGTACCCCTGTATTTTCATAAGGTTTCTCAAAATCTGTCAAAAATATTGAAACAAAAATGTAAAGTTAGGAAACAGCTGTACAAATAACAAATGAATCATTGACTACCTAATGTATCTATAAGATACAAGTGATTACAGTTATTTACTAAATTGTTTAGAATTTCATGTAAGTCATAATTTCAACAATTTACTATAACATATACATTTGCATTTCAACAAATGATCTCTACGTTTGAACTTAGTATTGTTACAACCATTTGATGGTGTAAATTTCCCAAAAGAACGTGTATGGCGGAATGGTGTATTGCATATGGTGCAATGGTGTAAGGTGTATGGTGTAAGGGGAATGGTGCAATGGAGTTTGCGGAATGGTGTGATTGTGTAACGTGCGATCGGGAATGGTGTGAATGATGGTGTACGACATTTCATAGGTTGAAAACGAAATTCTTTTTATTTTATTTTCACAAATTTTAAAAATAAACAATAATAACAATCTCAATATTTGAAATTCAATTGCTTTATTGGTAATTTCGGATCCTGTATTTAGAATGGGGAATGGTGTGCGGTGTAATGTGTAAGATGTATGGTGCAAAGGTGTAACGTGTATGATGCAAAGGTGTAACGTGTATGTTGTAATGGTACACGGTGTATAGTGTTAGTGGGAAGTTTACACCATTCAAGGACTGTATCCGGAAACCATGACGTTGTCTGTTCGACTTATAGTAATATCAAAAGTAATATCAGAGATCTGAATTTCTACATCTTGAAATAAATGATTGAAGTATGCATGCAAAACATATACAAAAAATGTCGTGGTCACCTCTTACATTCTGGTGTGTTTGAAAATCTGGTTTTAATCTTATCAATAAAATAAAACGAGAATATCATTTCGCTTCAAATTTCATTAATGTTATTTCCAAATTTAAATTTGATTAAGAAGCTTAAAAATTCAGCTATTGAGAAATACATATATGGGTCGAGTGAAATGATCGGTGCATTTGATAACCAGTAACTGAATTAAGTATTGCCTTTGTATACCTTCACTCCTAAAGATATCACTAGGGTATGTAGACGCTACTGATAGGCTTCAAGATTTGAAATCATTAATGGTTTTTTGAGTGGCATTGATGAGTCTTATGTAGACGACAAACGCAAGTTGTTTCCAAACTGTTAGCTTGGTTTGGTTGATAAATGTGTAAAACAATAGATTGGTATGTTTTTGAAATCAATAACAACTGATAAAATTCAAATAAAATACCCCGAATAGATATAGTAAAAGTGAGAAAGGAAATGGGGAATGTGTCAAAGCGACAACAACTCAACCAAAGAGCAGACAATAGTCAAAGGTCACCAATGGGTCTTCAATGTAGCGTGAAACTCCCGCACTCGTAGGTATCCCTCAGCTGGCCCCTTAAAAAATATGTATACAAGGACAGTGATAATAAACTCCGAATTATACAATAGAAAATAAAATGAAAAATCATACAAGACTAACAGTCCAAAGGCTCCTGACTTTGGAAAAGTGCAAAATTGCGGCGGCGTTCAACATCTTTATGATACCTCAATCCTCCCTCTATACCTCTTGCCAATGTAGAAAAGTAAACGCATAACAATACGCACATTAAAATTCAGTCCAAGAGAAGTCCGAGGCCGATGTCAGAAGATGTAACAAAAGAAAATAAATAAAAATATAAATCAATTGCTTTCAAAAAGCAATTGTAAAAGGTATTTCCCCCTTTGAAATTGATTATATGGGGGAAAAGGGGGGTGTTTATTTGTTTGTTCGATTGTTTGTTTCGGTATGGGGTCTATATTATTGTGTTACCGGAGAAGTTTCATGTTTAATTTGGAAAGTTTTTCTTTTATTTTAGGTACAGCGCGCGCGCCAGATTGAGGGGACATCACGTGACTCGGGTTTATAATAACGAAAACTTAGTCTTTTTATTTCTTTTTAGGTGGAGACGTTGAACAGACAACATGTATAAAGATGGAATGTACACAATGTAATTTCTTTTGTCATTGTAGGAAATGGACATTTTGATGACAGTTCACGGGCAGTGCATGTTTTGGATTTATTAAATTGATCCGGTGTAACTTTAAAACACATTTATTGATTATTTTCTGATATTGTACATTTTTCAGCACCTGTTTGTAACACAAATTAGTATTTCAATCTCGGAGCGGACATTTTATTGTAGGTTTTTACTGAGATTTACGGACATAGCAAGCGATCTTTACGGCATTGCCATTTCTTTTCTCTAGGAAAAGCTTTGAGAGATATCTGCACCAAATTTTTTTATAAACTTTAAGTACATGTATGCCCTGCTGACTGCAAATTTTGAGGTCGATTGTACTTGTAGTTTCAGAGTACATGTGGATTTTTTTTTTCATAAGTGACGCAAGAACAATATTAATTTTCGATTTTTTTTATGAAACATGATTGATTGATCATGATTGATTGATTGATTGATTGATTGATCGATCGCTTGTTTGATTGATTAGTTGGTTGGTTGGTTGGTTAAACACGTTGGATAGGGTCAATTGAAACAGCGAAAAAGAAACAGAAGATCTTGGACCCTATATTAAACACATGAGACGGAAACATGATTGATTGATTGATCATGATCATTATTGGTTGATTCATGATCATGATTGATTGATTGATTTAATGATTGGTTGGTTGGCAAACACACATACAACTCTTCAAGTAGTGCCCCAAATCACATATGTACATGACCTTGACCTTTGACCTTGTAACCTTTGTCAAGGTCATTGCTTCACAATGTCATTGCAAAAGACCCTATGGGTCAAGGTCATTTTGTTTAAATAACTATCATATGGAATCTCTATACGGCTTAGGTAAAAATAAAACAGAACATCCTGAGAATGTAACGCGCCATTTGGAAAAATAAATTTGTCGGTTTCTGAAACGGTTGTGAAGATTAAGCGATAAAAAAAACAGTATTCGGGGAGATAACTCTTACATGGGAAAGTATTGGGTTTCGCATTGTCAGTTTCAAAAGCGCATAAACTGTTCGATATCATATTTCATATATCTAAACGACATCTTGCGAAACAAAAAAACAGCGAAGGAAAAAAAAGTTGGCGGAAGAAAAAAAAAATAATAATAATCAGAACAAAAACAATAGGTCTTTCATCCGATGGGTGAAAGACCTAATGACAATAATACATAAGTAACAACAGACTTCTAGCATTTAACTGACATGCCAGCTCCAGACCTCAATTAAACTGATTGAAAGAGTATGTCTTCATCATATAAATATCAGGCACAATCCCTCCCGTTAGGGGTTTAGTTTCATACTATCATAAAATATATAAGAAGAATATAACCTGTATCATGCCAACAACTGTTTTTTAAATAAATGTGTTTAGTTCAGATTCAAAGACCCTACTATAAGTGAATCAATATTAAAGCCAAAGTATGCAATCTTTAATGACATGACAACATTATCGTAACTATATCCCTTCTTTATAAGTTAAGTTTACTTCACTCCAACTTATTATATTGAGGCATTTATTGGGCAAGATGTTTTTGAAATCAACCATGACACCAATGCATATATGATTTAATCTACTGTGGATTCAATTTTATTCGTGGTATATCAATTTTCGTGGGTTTCGTGGGTCACAGCGAACCACGAATTTAAGAATTCAACGAAAAATAATCCCGACAAATGTGTATGGAGTCGGATGTTTATTTCCGGTTATGTTATGCAGTTCTAGTATAGTGTTGACTAGCGATAAACATTGTAACATAACACGTGTTTTTTTTTATTGAAAGAAGATACAAGTATTTTAATTAAATCAATAATAAATATATCGAATATCAGTGGTAATTTACTTTTTAGAATAGATTAAAACTGTTCATGGAAAATAACTGCAAGTTGTTAATTACCGTGTCATAGTTTGGTTTACTAGTGATTAAAAATTAATAGGATTAAGTACAGGATATTGCCCGTAGGTAATATTGTTTATGACGGGAACATTTATTTTCACACCTTTTACTTATATGACTGTTTATTATATCGTGATTAGGGAAATTTTTTTTTTTTTACATTTACATTTATAAATTGTAAAACAAACAAATAATTAAGTGTCTTTGTCCATTATTGTGACAGAAGTTTTCAACGAACTTTTTTTTTTTATAATGAATTTTCTTTATTGTAACAGATAGACTAGCACAACATGTATGAACAAAGGTGTACAGAATGGCATATTCACACAAAAGAAGTATTAGATAATAAAACAACAATTGAATATATATGATGGTGCAATAGTAGCTTGAAAATAAATAAATATCTTATAACATTGAAGTCTTACATGTACTTGTTCTTGCGATATGCATAAGTGGTGTTTCAATCAAATATTAACATTTATTATTTATTCTATGATAGGGGCCCAGGGACTCCAGAATTTGTTATATTCCTCTACAGAGAGGTTTTTAAATGAAATGTATTTTTCTAAATTCAAGTGTTCCTTTAAATAGTTTTTTAAAGCATTTAAATTTGGCAAAACTTCTTGTAGTTTTGTTCGGTAGATGTAGTATTTTGAAAAAAGAATAATCTTATTTTTAACAAAATTCAATTTAACATTTTCTAAGATACCTAATAAAATCATAATAATATTTAAAGGCAGTTCAATATTTGTCATTTCAAAAATCCAAATGTTTAGTGCATGCCAGAGACTGGCGACCATCGGACAGCTCCAAAATAAATGTTCTATGGTCTCTGGTCCTTCTTTACAAAATGTACACATGTTGTTACTATTTATTTTCATCTTGTAAAGTAGTGAATTAGTTCCTAAAATTCTATGGATAATTCTATATTGGAACCAGCTAAGCTTAGTGCTTTTACTATATTTTGTACACGAAGTGTGTATTTTTTTCCAGTTAATACCAGTCATATTAAGATGGTTCTCCCATTTTTCCTTTGCAGCAAATGTAATATATTTTTCATTCAATATGTTGTACATGTCTTTTGAACCTTTTTTTGATTCAAAAAAGATACTTATGTTAAAAGGTAGTATTGCATAATTTTTTCTCTCGTTTACTTCAATATTTATCGTGTTTAACCACTCATTAAGCGAGTGTGCTATTCCATAATAATGTAAAATATTTGGCCTAAATTGATATAATTGTTGGAAATTTTGAAATGACATAACTTTGCCCTGGTCATCTAACAAATCTTGCACTGTCCAAATTCCCGCATTTGCCCAGTTTTTATAGTAGACTCTTGAACCACCAATTTTAAAGTTTTCTACCTCCCATAAAGAATAAGACAGAATTTCATCAATACATCTTGGTTTTCTAATTTGATTAAGGGTTTTCCAAGCATCAAAAACTTCTTGCCAAAATTTATTTGATGACCTTTTAATAGGCCCAATATAACTTATTTCAATAAAATTTATTTGCTCCACAATAGAGACTAATCTCACCCACTTTGAATTCGAATTATACAAACGTCTCACCCATGTAAGTTTTAGTCCCTGTATAAATGCTTTTAAATTTAGAATTTTTAAACCACCCTTATAATAATCTTGACATAACAGATCTCGCTTGACCTTATCTGGTTTATTATCCCAGATAAAAGCATACATTTTATTTGTTAAATTAAGTAACATATTCTCATCTGGACTAGGGATAGATAGAAACAGATGATTTAATTTAGCTATGACCAAAGTTTTTAAAATGGTAATCTTTCCAAAGGGGGTGAGATACTGTTTTGACCATTTTTTCAAAGTGTTGTCTATATTATCTAAAACTGGCCTATAATTTAAATTAATCATTCTATCTAGGTCGACTGAAAAAGTAATTCCAAGTAGTTTAAATGTACTGGAGCCCCATTTCAATCTCCACTTTACACAAATTTGATCCTGACTATGTTTTTTGCTACCTATCCAAATAACACTTGTTTTTTCTATATTTATCTTAAGTCCCGAGATTTCAGCATACAATTGGAGAACACGAAGAGATGCATCTAGCGATTCCGGCGAGCCATCTAATATCAAGGATGTATCATCTGCATATTGAGAAAGTACAAACTCTGCATCATCTATAGTAATACCCTTTATCTCCTTACTATTTCTTATCAAAATGCCTAATATTTCTGCACATAGCAAGAAAATATAAGGGGATAAAGGATCTCCCTGTCTACAGCCTCTCTTTATAGTGAAGAATTTTAACCCAGGATATAACAGATTCACCAAAATTAAAATATCTTAATGTATCATAAAGAAATGACCAAGATATGGAATCAAATGCCTTCTCAAAATCAATCAGCAGGAGAATTCCTGGAATATTATTTTCTTCAGTAAAATGTAGAATATCATATATCAATCGACAATTTTCGCCTATATATCTACCTGGAACAAAACCAGTTTGATCCGAGCTTATTAATTTTGACAAAACAGATTTTATTCTCTCTGCTATACAGCTTGATGCCAATTTATATGTAGAATTTAGTAAAGTAATAGGTCTCCAATTTTTAAGAAATTGTTTTGGTTTACCATCTTTTGGAATACATGTTATCACTCCCTGCCTCTGGGTGACAGACATTTGGCCCTTCCCATGCCCAAAATTTATAGATCTAAGGACAAATTTACCAATATCAATCCAAAAAAATTAAAAAAAATCTGCAGTGTAACCATCAGATCCAGGACTTTTGTTATTTTTCATCCTCTTTAATGCTGCAGTTAATTCAGAAAAAAATAATTCAACGAACTTTTTAACCTAAAATGAACCAGCGAGGATTTTGACAATTCAAAACTTTTTCAAAGAATTTCTTCTTTTTTGTTTGTTTTATTATTGATAAAACCAAGGAGGTTATATGATCTCCTAAATCAAAAAGAAATCGACGAATTACGTATCTTATTTTTTTCTTTTGTAATTAGCGATCCATGAATTTACGTATACCACGAAACGTCTTTTTTTCTCTATCCACGAAAATTGATACCCACGAAAATAAATGAATCCACAGTATTCAAACGTATTAGTTTGTGTACTCATATTCTCCACACATGAGTACCAAGTATCTATAACACTGATGACACGATACAATATGTCTGCTTTGTTCTTAATATTTAGTTGAACTAAAAATTAAGTAAAGAAAAAGTTTAAACTGAAGATATTTGCTTTTTCAAATGAAATTCGTCAAATATTTGAATTCATTTAACTTCATAGATCTATCGTTTTATATATTTGTACTAGATGTGCAATACCTGATATATAGAGATACTTAAATGAAACTGCATATCAGGAAAATTGGTAACAGTAAAGGTAATATGACAGTGATTAATTTGTTTAAAAAACACGAAAAGAATGACATGTGTATGTACAACGTTATAACTTGCAGGTCTGAATGACAAGGAACACCACACATAGATTGATGCAGCGTATTATAACGACAACAATTCTTAAGGTCATGCATGTTTACCTTTGCATTTTCAACCAAAATGAAACCAAATGACCGTACAAAGAATCTTGTCACTAAAAAGTAAAAAAAACACAAAAATTGTATGTCCCTTATTAAAAAATGTCAATCTGAAAAAGCAAAAACACTAAACGAATGAAAGTATTTTTGATCTTTTGACTTTGTACAGAAAACATAGTTGTACTAAAAGATCCACAAATATGCACGAAGGTTACAATTTTCTATCATTAAAAAATTCTAAAAAAAAATACAGCAGACTAATCTATACTATTAAACGAGAAGACCTCATTTTTGGTGTCGCTTCTCTTTCTTCCACAATAAATTAATCATCATGCCTCTGTATCCTATAGGTAACATGCATATTCGCATTTGTCATCCTTTCTTATGATTATTCAGATTGAGTTATTTTGGGAGAAAAAAGGGTCCGGATATGATTCCGTCATCACACTGTCTTTTAGTCATAGATAAGACTTCCGGTTTGAAACATGCACAAATACAACCAATCGTATAATAGATAACAAAAATGAAAAACAGATAAGTAAATCAGAGCGTTCTCCATATCATGGTGTTTAAATCGCAAGAATCAAAACTATAATACCTCCTTAGTCTTAGAGAGGACAAATATTTTTCGCGTTTATCTACATGTAATCTACAATTATTCTACTTTAATATATAGAGACTCTGTATTTTGGATAGAAAGTTCCTGATTCTGTTTACTGTTTTCTTACTTGAAATTTTTACTATTCAAAAAGGGGTCATACCACTTGCATGTATATTAAAATAAGTAAAACATGCTCAACGTCATCTAAAATTACCTCGACTAAAACTTAACCTGAAGTGGGACAGACGGACTAGACGGACGGACGACCGAATAAACGAACGCACAAATACACAGACTAGAAACCATAATTATATTTGGCCATAATTGGGGCATACAAATTTATTGTTAAAATAGTAATTTGGCAAAAATGAAAGTAAGGTAGAGATTAGAGGGAATCAGGACCTTTTTCGGGGCGGTGGGATCGAGTGTTTTTAAGCTCGGGATTTGGGGATTGATCCTTACGGGATCCGGAAGCATATTTTTCGATTTCGCCGGATAAAAAATGAAAGTAAGGTAGAGATTAGAGAGAAGCAGGACCTTTTTCGGGGCAGTGGGATCGAGTGTTTTTGAGCTCGGGATTTGGGGATTGATCCTTACGGGATCCGGGAACATATTTTTCGATTTCGCCGGACATGAATTTCTTTAAATTCTGCATCTCGGGATTTCAAGGTTTTGAATTTCTTTAAATTCTGCATCTCGGGTTTTCAAGGTTTTAAGCCCGGGATTTCGGGATCAGGACCCCTCCAACATCCCCTCAAATTAGCCTTAGTCGGTATTAGTCATTTATACATGATTCAAATACTACCATTGGCGTGCTAATAAAGCTCTAAAAAAAAGCGCTGATGTATTGTCATAGAAGCATATTCTTTTGACTATCAGACTCTGGTCTATATATCTATACATTTATTTCTTGTTTGAAACGGTGCAAATGTTTAATTTGATTTTACTTTTACCAAAAGAAGCATTGTAGCAAAGGAGAAGAATAATTATGGTCGTAGGCCAGAAACACGAATATAATTGATTTTAACAGAAAGGAACCAAATATCGGACTTTGGAAAAAGGGGGAGGGCTTTTGATAACTTTAATGTAATTCTTCATACATAATATATTTTACAAAATATCATCCTCCAACAGTTCATAAGCTGTGTATGCCTGCGATTTCGCGGGTGTGTTCTAGTAATATTTATTTCAAATCTGATAAATATTACATATCTTTTGAAATAAAAATTGTGTGTCAGGTGCTACTTAGTGATTCATGTCTCAATGAATTTAAATTGTTTATAAGGCTGAGCAATTAGTCTGTATTTTAATTTTCAGAATGAATTAAAGGAAAATAATAATGATTAGTTTAAAAATGTTTAATGTTATTTTATTTTATTTGAATTCATGTAAAAAGCAATTTTATCTGTTAATTGCATAAACTAAGATAAAATTCCAGTGTTGTACCCCGAACATATATGATAACACTTCAACAAAGTATTTCAAGACTTTAAGTGTTTGTCTGAAGACATTGGCATAGTTCATGATGTGTGCAAAATCAACCATAAACAAGGATGCATACGTGTTAAACTTTCATTACACGTCTTAAAATAAATCGTAAGTTCGAAATTTAAAATTAAGTCTTAAGCCTGTATCAGTAACCTGCTGGACCCAATAATTCCAATCAGGAGGGATTTTGGTATTTCCGGAATGAACGTTTTGTATTGTTTTTGTACGTGAAAGCCGATAATAGATATTTAGAAAAGCTCAACATAAAATGTATCAATAACCTCTCATTAATTCTATGCTAAAACATATGAAAATAGTGGATGTTTTAGATGAACAACGTGTTTTTTTATGGTCCTTTTGATTTGATTGAAAGTTTTTGATTCTTCCAATTTTGATATTCCACTTCCACACAATTTTATTAAGTACAATTAAATTTAATTCATACTTATATTATTGTTAAACACATATGCACTTTAAAGTACTACAATTTGTTGATAACTATATTTTGACATTGGATGTACACTGTATTATGTTTAAGTCTAAGAAACATTTGTTTTTTTTTATTTATTTTTTAAAGACTTTGCAATGATTTATATTTTAGTCTAAGAAACATTACTTTTTGTTACTTATTTGTTATTGACTGCAAATTCTCTTATATCTGTGATCAGTTAAGGATATTAAGAATATTGAGCCGTCATAGACATGTTGCATTGTTTTATTATGTTCATGTTAAAGACGACGATACGATGCTGGTTTATTTCTCAAGCTGTACGGTTGCCTATAATTGATAACATCTTTTTGGTATGAAGTTTTGTGTATAGTCTCATTTGCAATTCTAAAAAATCTACTCATTGTTACTATGATAATGACTATATGTATTAAATATAGATTCCACAACTGCAACAAGTGTATAATGATATTTCTTCAATCGAGACAGTTAAATTTTGAAATTTAAAGCGCAAAGCTTGTCGAGATTTTTAAAGAATTAAAACTTTACTATTGAGAGTGGGGAACTATCGTAATACACAACGAGTGACAGTGGGGGAATCTGTTTCTCTAATTATTTTTATTCTTCCTTTTCAAAGATTTGAGGAAAATGGTGCACTTTTAATGTGACGTCATCAGACATGGTCGCCTTTTTTCATGACGTAACAATAAGAAAATCAGAAGAAATCAAGAAAATGTAATGTCACCGTTGAATTTCAACCAATCATTTGCCGAAAACAGATTTTTCACAGGTGAGGAGAAATACTTTCCTCACACCAGTCAGGAAATGTGAAAATATTACAAAAATTAGAGAAACACAGTTCTTGTCTAGTAGTGATTCATCAAAAAGAGTTATGCATGTACCCATAGACAATGTTGTTCTATAATTGAAAAAATAAATAAAATTCTTAATCATACTGGTATTATATTTTATATGCAAGCTAAGGTGGCAAGACAATGTTATATATTTTGAATATCTGTTATTTGGTCCAAAAAAATAGGCGTGTTTTGTGTAGCGTTGTGTCTGTATGCCTTAATTAAACCATTCGAACACGGTCTCCAAAGTAGACTACAAACTATAGAAAAAAAACCAATTAAACAAAATAATTATCTTCAGGTCAGTTAAAAAGTAAATAAACGGTTGTTTTCATAATATTTAATTATATAAATTAGTGTGCTATTGACGCTTTCAAGATAATACAAAGTGAGCCCATTTGTTCTTCTTATATAAACAAATCAGAACTGTCCTAAATTGACAATGATAGACAATTAATAGAACTGCCTTCGATTTCTATATTAGTTTATTCTGTAGTGTGACGAGCTATACTGCCATATTTTAAAAGACTTTAGGTTTTCAATTGAAATTAGCATCTGTTTAATGACTATTAGCAAACACAAGCAATGTAATGGGTCTCATTCACCAAATCGCTATTTTACCTAAACGGAAGTTGTCAATCGCATGTCCATTTCATTAGTAACGCCACGTACCTTCTTAGTTTATAGCAATAATTTTGCATTTCAAGCGATTAGTATAATATGAAAAATCATCACAAAAAAGATCAATGGAAAAATGCACAAAATAGCGATAAATGTATGTATTGCGTGTTTATTCTTATGTTTTGGGCTCAATACAATTATTTATATTTATTTGTGGGGTATATCTGAACTTAATATAAATATTACAAAAACCAATTTGTATTTCAAAGGTACCAAGTCGTAATGTTGTATTAAAAGTTATTGCATTGTAAGATTTATTTTGTACAGTACTGCCGTAGATAAGATAATTTAGGATGAATACTTTCATATCAGCAGATATAATAACTTGGGCATGGAAATTATGACTGGCGGTTCTCTTTGATAGGATTTATATATTGTAGAGGTTGACTTGTGCTGTGTTCTAATCCCTTGGTCTCTTATAAATAACATTAAGGAATATTTAAGTCCTACAATAATATTTGATATTTTGCAAATAATAGATTGTTTGCTGAAAAACAAAACTGAAATAACGATCCGATATCTTTATTTTTTTAATGACAAAGGGTTTACTCTTTAAAACTTGAAAATACAAATAAATCTTGTACAACAACAGGTTGACTTCTTTGACGTTTACCTATGATAAGTCACCATGGACTTTACAATTATTTCATCCGCACTTGTAACCCTCGAACATATGAAAATCTATTTAACATTGGTCGATGCTACTCTCTAATCTAAAGAATATTTCTTCACGTTGTTCTAAATGACATCAACCTTTTAAACTTCTTAATTCGTTTAAAGATTTAGATTTAAGAAGTCAGTTACAAAGATTTGGTGACCATAGAATTGATAATAATATATGTCCCTGTTATAACGACCATTTTAGAAATTACTATATATATCCACTGTTAACCGTCTTTAATTAGACAGTCTACTGATTATAAATCGACATCACCCTCAAATTAGATGAACATTTCATTTGCGTTGTTCTAAATGACTCTTCCCGTTTAAATATCTAAGTTTGTTTAAAGATTTGCTGACCGTAAAATTGATCATAACAATCTTCTATGTAATAACGACTGTTAAACAAATAATTATATATCCACTGGTTACCCTCTATAATAAGATAGTCCACTGAACACACATTAACATCACCCTTAAATTAAATGAAAATTGTATTTGAATAGTTCTAAATGACTCCAACCTTTTAAACTTTTAAGTTCTTTTGATGAATGAGACTTTGGAAAAGAAGATATGTTTCCGCCTATTTCATTGATAGTTTAATTTTAATTAATAGTCGTGAAACACATAATGATTTTAATTGAATTCCTATGTGTCAGTTTAGCTTGTTAAAATAGAGAATGAACGGTGATACAAAGATAATATAGTAATTGAAAGCAGTTCTTTTAATTGCTTGCCATTGTCAATATAGGACAGTTCTGATTGTACAAACTTTGTGCTCATTTTGTATTATCTTCAAATGGTCAATTGCACACTAATGTTATGAGACAACCGTTTATTTACGTTATAAACTGACCTGGAGAAAATCATATTGTTGAATTGCTTATTTTTTTCTCTCTATATTTTGTAATCTAGTTTTGAGACTGCATTCAAATGATTTAATTAAGGCCTACAGACACAACATGCTACACAAAACATATCCGTTGTTTTATTTGACCAAATAACAGTTATTCAAAAGATATAAAATTGTCTAGTCACCTTAGGCTGTATATAAGACAGGAATACCAATATGATTGAAAATTGAGTTTGTGTGGTTTTAAGATTAAAATTAATAGGACAACATGATTGACCGTGTAAATATATATTATTCAGACATTATAATTATCGAAACAAATTTCCTAAAGATGGAAGAATTGATTATTTATTTTTTAAATTGTAAAACAAAAGTGCATGAGTACATGCATAATCCTTTTTGATTTACCACAACTAGACAAGGACTGTGTTTTAGACATACATTCATTATCATTACAACAATGAGAAGATTTTGTATGATTGCCAATTAAACAACTATACACAAAAGTTCATACCAAAAACATCAATTAAAGGTACAGCATGAGAAAAAAAAATCTACATCATACAGTCGGCCATTACATGAAACCAATGAAAACAATTCATTAGTGAAAAATAACAGCCTTAATTTTTACAAACAGTTTATAAAAAACAAATATGACAGACAGGAACCAACGACAAACACTAAGGATGTGGCGGGATTTAACATGTCAATGGCGGCCCAACGTTGGATAGTGGTGTTACCGCACCACATTAGAAAAGAAATAACCAACTATGTTGAAAAGGGTTTAACTCGACAGATCAAAAAACACAGGCGGCACGTAGCATGGTATTTAGTCATCACTTAATAACAAAAAAACTAATCACAGATAAGAGAGTACTTACAAGTTCTGACAGCTAGTTCAAAGTCAGTAACAAATGTTTTTGTTACTTAAATATAAATCAGTACACATCCAATGTCAAAATATAGGCATTATATTTGTATTCTAAAATCTGACCGTATCTTGGTCGATTGTTTTGCAGGATATGACAAGGGCGAGCATACACTGCATGCATTTTTGGCCCGTGCAATGTACATACTTGAAATTATAAAATATTCATTATCTGCTATCTGACATTTACACCACTGGGTCGATGCCACTGCTTGTAGACGATTCATGTCCGAGGGTATCATCAGCCCACTAGTCAACATTTCGGTGTTGACATGAATATCAATAATGTGTTCATTTTTATAAATTTTCTGTTATGCCCGTGTCACACTGTCCCGATTTTTATATACGATGGACACCCGAATGCGAAAATTGTAAGTTCGTACAAAATGTACGAAGTTGGTCCCGATCTTATTAAAATACCAAAAAGTGACCGAAGCAATTGCGATGAACCACGAAGTCTATACGATGGTGCCGAAATTATATACGATAGCAAAAGATGGACATACGAAGATTAACCGAATACGGGTATTTAAGCTTCATATCTCAGCCGAAGCCTACAAGATGGATCACGAAGGCTGCACGATGGATTACGTAGGCTACACGATGGATTACGATGATGGCGCGATGGCCATACGATGTCTAAAATGCGTTCTACCTGTTTTGAACTTTTTGATGATACGAACAGAATTTCGACAACATATCGTTTCTGTACAAGTCTGCCATGCATGGCGGGAAATCGATCTTTTTATCTTATTCTTATAAAACTTACTTTATTATCCCCTCGCCTACTACATGTTATTTGTGTGTAGATAAAATTGTTAACGACACTCTAGAACCAAAATGCTCAAAACTTGGTATGGTGTTACTCGTTAAGAATATCTTCAGCGCTAATACACAGGTAATTGGTTGCTCAATTTTTTACCTGCTGGTTCTTAAGACAATATTTAGGTATTTCCAGTTACATTGCACGTAATGTTTTGGTTGATTTCTAAAAAAATAGTTTATGTATCAAATATGCATATTCAATTTACTATTTTCTGCATGTGTCATATACACATATAGTGTCCATATTTGTCCCCAATATGTTACATACGAGGGAATGCCACACTCAGCATTGCCTTGTTTTAACTGTAAAATGAGTAGACTTGTCTGAATAATCACCCATAATTAAGCCCATGTTTACTGATCTGTCTTAAAGGTAAATTAATGGGTTCGTTGATCCCTTTTAGTCAAAAAGAGCTCCTTCCAGGAGAATATCATAATAATATAGACAAAAGGGAGGATGTGGAGAAAGCAACAAATGCGGCAAAATATGACAATTAGAAAACAAAATGGTATGGAGTAAACATTCGTGTGACAACAACTCAGACGATACATAAAAAAATCAGAATAATAAAGAAAAAGTTGGTTTCCCTATATACGTGTACCTGCAGTGTTGGTGTACAAGGCGCGTTTATTATTTTCATTATGTTACTTAGTGTAAACAATATTTTATTCAGAAACAGATAAATAAATGCGAACATAAATACAATACAATGGATTGGAATTATGTTACTTGATATATATATATATATGAAAAATTGACAAAAAATAATATTGACTTGTAAAGGTAATTCCTGAGCCTGTAATAGCTGCTCTTCTGGTTCCATTTGAATTAATAGAAACAACGCTGTCGCCTTTCTTGATCTCATTGAATCATATGATAGGAGCTCCATGTTTTGTGAACGTCTTTCTTAACTGTCGTATTAGACTGACCAGTGCATCGCAACATCGGACGCACCTTCGGGTATTTTTTAACATTTAAAAACATTTAGAACCCTTCCCGAAGTTGTCCCAGAAGGCTAGAAAAAGTGGCCGATGGTTCTACGATGGTTAAAGATGGCACTACGAATAGCCCGATATGGATACGATCAGTCCCGATTTTGAAAATTTCCATAATCGTGTTGCCATCGGCGTAAAAATCGGGACAGTGTGACGCGGGCATTAACAAATCTTTTAAAAAAAAAAATTCGAAAAAATTAAGATTTTCTTCTCTCAGGCATAGGTTACCATAGCCTTATTTGGCACAACTTTTTGGAATTTTGGATACTCAATGCTCTTCAACTTTGTACTTGTTTGGCTTTATAAATATTTTTTATATATGCGTCACTGATGAGTCTCATGAAGACGAAACCCTCGTTTAGCGTACTAAATTATAATTCTGGTACCTTTGATGACCAATTAATTTTTCCGTAGTTTATATCTATTTCTTGATTCGTTGACAAAAACGTTTTATGGCAATAATCAATTTAGTTACCGGTAATAAAACACACCGACCATTTCACTTGACCCTATATATTTAACATGCACACGTATAAAAATTGCGGTTTTTATCCAACGCAATTATAGGTTTGAACGTAGTTTTCAATTTAGACTCGTTTATATTTTTTTGTTTGGGCTTTGTATCATATTTTCCCTCCGGTTTATATGATCCGTTCATCCTATATTGACTCTTTAAAATCGAGAGTTTATCTAAAATTGAGGATACTCTTAATATGGCCTTCCAAATACCGTTTCGATCCCTAACACCCTGACATTTATTGTCGAAATCCGGATCTGGTGTACTAAAATATATTGACACCTTATGTTTGTGGCATAACATCGCGGCCACAAGTTTAAAAAGTTTTTCTGTTTAGTATTAAATTTATTTTAAGATCCATTTTGTTACATCTTATGATCAATTTTATTTGGCAATCGCCAATGGCAGTCAGCAGGGTTCAAGAACATCAGTTGTTCGACCTGTTAGTCAAATGCGTTTTGTTGAAATATACTTTTTCACTTTTTTGGTCTTTTGGAAAATGTTGTTTGTGCTGTTTTTAGACCCTTCTACAACGAAATTTGTTTAACATGCACACGTATAAAAATTGCGGTTTTTATCAAACGCAATCATAGGTTTGAACGTAGTTTTCAATTTAGACTCGTTTCTATATATATACACGATATCACAGTAGCATGGGTTCGAATACCGGCGAGGGAAGAACCAAAAATTTGCGAAAGCAAATTTACAGATCTAACATTGTTGGGTTGATGTTTAGACGAGTTGTATATACATTATGTACACAGCCATGTATCACCATCATTGATGGCGATCCGATGGATACATCTGTTGTAGGATTGTCACTGACTCAGACGTACTTATGAATATAATTATTTTCTGTGACTGTATCTTACATTAATTTGTAGGATCCTTTACTATAGATAATTTAGCTGATCTTTAACAAAAACATCTTCATGCCTTATATATCATGTACTGTAGTACGCTGACTTGGAAAGGTAACACATGGCCAGCGAAAGCTCTTTTTGTGAGAGCCCAGGTGGTCGTGTGGTCTAGCGGGACGGCTGCAGTGCAGGTGATTTGGTGTCACGATATCACAGTAGCATGGGTTCGAATCCCGTCGAGGGAAGAACCAAAAATTTGCGAAAGCAAATTTACAGATCTAACATTGTTGGGTTGATGTTTAGACGAGTTGTATATATATATAGGCGTAAAATTAAATTTCACATGTGCAGATGTATACATTCATTAAATAAAATAGTAAAATAAGTTAAAAAGTTAACAGTTCCATTCAATCGATTTCATCCTTCCATTGGGACTCTTCAGGACTCTTAACGACGTCGCCCATAACGACGCCATATCAGTTATCCTGAAGAGTCCCAATGGAAGGATGAAATCGATTGAATGGAACTGTTAACTTTTTAACTTATTTTACTATTTTATTTAATGAATATATATATATATATATATATATATGTTAGCGGCAATAAGTAAAATTAGTCATTAAGCTTAAATCCTAGGCGATAAGCTAACGCCTAGGCAGTAAGTCTATTGCCTAAATGATGGTAGGCATAAGTCTTAAATCCTAGGATTTAAGCTTAAATCCTGAAATATGTGTGCAGGCATTAAGATTAATGCCTAAAATATAAATGCGAGTAAATAAATGACATTTATTCATTTAAATAAAAAATATATTTGTTACATAATAACATTATGACAACTGGGGCCTATTTATCAAGACTGCATGTTCTAAGATCGGTCCTATTAGATATTCTGAGGACCGAAATTATGATAACATTAGGACCGACATGCATGAACATTGAGGCTAACTTAGGATTATCTTAGCTAGGATGTCCTAACCGCTGTTCTAAGTATTGGCGTAAAACAAAATAGCAAATAAAAAAATGAAATATTGTATCAAATTTAACAAACAACTTTCATTAAAAAAAAATGAATTTAAAAAAAAATAAAAATTAGTTTTAAATCTGAGGGTAATAAATAAGTTTGATATTATGATTGAACATTTAAACTTTTTGAAACAAAACATAAGTCAAAAAATATAACTACGTTTTATATTAGAATTGAACAAACAAATGTAAATAGTTTAAATTAAATATATAATGGTGCATCTTTCACAATGTTTAATTTAAAGTACTTCAAATATTTTATCTTGTTTCTGCAATAAACATACGTTTGAAGATGAGCATAAGAAAAACATCTAATTTTACTGATGCAAAACTACAGGGCCCAGTTTCATCATAAAAAGATCGGAAATAAAATCACTAATGAAATTTGTTATTTTAGATTATATTAAAACGATTGAAAAATATTAAAACTTGATAGAAATTTGTGTTAAAATCATTTTTTTTTACAAAAGTTGCGGAAGGGTTTAGAAGGCAGTTCAAACCAGCTCGACAAGTGAAGTGTACACAATTTAAAATAAATGTTATAAAAAATCTATAGAATCTCCCCCTTTTTTGATTGGATACACTCACTTTTAAAAGAAAATCTTTTTAATATTTTGTAATACCACAATTTTTAAAAAAAAATTGAGTTAATTCTGTTAAAATTACTAAATAAACTTACTTTTGAAGATCTGTCAAATGAATGTGTGTTTCTACATATGATATTATAAATATAATTAAGAAACGACTTTATATCAAGAATAAATCACCCGATATCCACAAATTCGAGTGTTTACTTATTGCCTTAAATTATGTTCGGCAATAGGATGAATAATCATCATCAGATTTCAGGAAATAAGCTTAATGCCTAAAAATTTCAGGCAATAACTTAATGCCTAGGCGTAAGCTTATTGCCTATGATTTAAACTTAATGCCTAATTTCTCTTATTGCCGCTAACATATATTTCTCAATTGGTGAATTCATAATTTTCTAAATCAAAATTAAGTTTAAAAATAAAATTAATGAAATTTGAGCAAGATGATATTCTCGTTTTATTGTATTGATAAGATTGAAAAGAATTGTTTCAAACACACCAGAGTGTAAGAGGTAACATGACTTTATCTTTGGTATTTTCATGCATGACCGTACTTGTATAATTTATTTTAAGATACTTTCATCAGATGTAGATATTCAGTTCTCTGACAGTACTGTGTCACCTTTCCGTAAAAAAATGACAAATTGAAGGATACATCTTCAGGGGAAAAAACGACTACAGTTTCCAAATCAGTTATTGCCTTACTTCTTGTTTAATCAAAATGCTGCATTGAGTCTATGCAATTTGATGCATGATGTGAATGTCCCTTTAGTATGACTATCCTCACATTTTTAAAACGGTCATTTTAAAGCCATTGTTCATAAATTGGTTTGATGAACTGTTTGACGTTAAGATTATGCAAATATGCATGAAATTCGGAAATGCCTTGATTGCAGTTTTGTTATGAAGGATGAATTGTTTAGCTTTATGTCCAATTTTTGATAGCAAAATAAACCGATATTCGCTGGTTTGGCATCTTTCCCTTCTTCCTTTCCTGTCAAAAAATGAAATATTTAAAACAAAATTATCCAAATTACAGTTTGACCCAGGCAAAGTCGTGCACTCAATATTGAAATGTGGCACGGTATCTAAGCCACATATTTTTCTATATTAGCATACATGTAAATCGTATTACGGTACTTGACAATGTATCTTACGTATTCATAAACACCTCTTTAGTCTTGTGGTAGCGCTCCCGTCTCGACAGAAGTGACCGCGAATAAAATGATGACCGTAAAACAACAATCTATTTCACAACTGACAGAAGTGTAACTTGGATGATATTGCTAGTGAAGCAGACGGTTCATATCTTGGCAATTAGTTATTTATATAAATTCAATTGTGTCAAGTAGGTTTTTATATAAAAAAAAAATACCTTCATTTATATAATGTGCTTTGGTTTAAAAACAAAACAAGTGCGCCTGACGAAATGATTTTGTGATGCGGCTTCTCGAAGCAAACATCCTACTTTTTGTTGCAGACAACAAAGTATATGAAAATTGAATTCGTTGCATACATGTATTAACTCCATCGTTTCTTCACCTTTATGTTATGTTGATCCTATCAGTACGAATGATTAAACTCTAGTTTAAAACTTTAGTTTTTAATATCTTAAATTTAGGCGTATTATACATTTTGACTCAAATGCACAACACTTTTCTGCATTGTTGATTTTGTGTCATCATGGAGACATACAAAAAATGCCTTACAATACTATTGTGAAGTGTAAACATATTCGTATTCGGAGCATTATATTTGAAATTATTGGTAACTGTGTTTTCTGAATGTGTTAAAAAATTATAGTTATAAATAAAAGCAGGCATACGACGCTACTAGTATGGTAAGAACAAATAAAATCTTAAACGAATAAGTATGACGGCATTGTCTTAGTGCTTAAAGTTTTATGTTTATGATGTATAACTTAATATCTGCCTCAGAATTATGATTTATGTGTATGTATACAAATGATCGTGTACGTTATATCAAATGCTTATTATATCGAATGCATGTATATCAGAACAATTAAATAATTCACTATAAGGTTTTACTCGTGTAGTGTAGTATTGTGTTTGCATTATATTATATATATCTTAATATAGATACCAGAGTTAACCAGAGTAAATATAGATGTATCAGGTATTATTTTTGTTAATTGTGTACATATGTGTGATTTTCACTTGTAATTGCTATGAGTTCTGCTGTAGACTTTGTCGAATCTCATTTGCCGCTGTGTATCTACAAAAAATGATTCCCTTGGGAACAAGACGGGCTTATATCAATGATAGTTACAATGTCTTGATAAACACACAACATTATTGTTGTAAGATAGGAAAAAGACACCAGAGGAACATGCAATCTCATAAGTCGAACATAAATAGATATCGCCGTGGTTTGAGAAGAAAAAAAACCAAGTTCAAACGTAAAGAGAATTTGTTGAAATGCATATGTATATGTTACAGTAAAAAGATGTAATTAGGTATTACATGTAATTACTAAACACTAACGTAATATCTGTAATCATTAATCGATATCTAGGAAATCACTGAATATTTTTTTCAAATTTTTACTGTTTTTTAATTACTTTATATTTTTGTTTTAATATTTTGGACAGATTTTAAGAAACATTAAGAAAGTACAGGAGTGCGGATTATAGGGCTGACTTTAAGGTAAAGGTATCTAAATCTAATGTCCTTTAACACTGCATACTTTTTTATACCTTTATTTTTAATTGAAACTACGATATTGAAACTTGTCGATCACATCAACTGTTTCTTTTAGAGAAACAAAGTACATAATATGACAGCCTTCTCAGATTTTTGCAGTAGATCACTTTTACTGTTGTCTTAATTCAAGGGGAAGTGCATACATCTCTACTTATTTCATTGTATGTGAATGGTTTTGAAGTTTTATTTCTATAAATAGTTTTTCCCTGATGAAGCAAATGTACATTGGTTGTCTTCATTCTTGCTAATGTATGCCGATGATATAATTGTTTCTGATTCTGTAAAAAGTACTAGTAAAAAAACAAGTGTGTTCGACACAAGGAGTTTAACAGGAATGAAAAAAATTATGTCATTTAGAAAAGAATGCTATGTAAAGATAGAAGGAAAATGTTATTTCGATGGAAATGTTTATTACATTTTGGATGTTTCTTTCTACTGAGGTTCATATTTGATTTATATCAGCAATGCTTATGGGAATTCTGAAACATTAAGCTGATCAAGGTAGAAAAGAGATATTTGCTTTGAAGCATCATTCTTATTTATGAATGTTTCCAGAGTACTTGCATTTGTTTGATACATAAATAAGTAGTATTTTATGTTGTTTTATGGTAGTAGACATGCGATTTCACAAAGCCTCAAATAATGCAATAGTTTAGTTTAGTACTTTACACAAAAATATTTGTCATCAATCACTGTACCACATATGCATTGTTAACATTGGTTAAATTGGCTTGAAATATATCCTATGACATATTTTAGATTCTATACTTAACTTCAATCCATATAAATGTCCTTAAATAACTATTTTCTTATATTGACCAATGGAAGAAGATTCTTTGTATTATTAAAAAGCCTTGGTCATGTTAATAGACCACAAGTCTAAATGCCAAATGTTGAGCTTTGAAGAATTAAAATTACAGAAAACTAAAAACTAAAAAACACGAATCACACACCAGTATGTTGGTGACCGTATATGTTTCGAAAGGATTAGACGATCCGGTTCTTTTTTTAGCACCTACTTACTAGACCTATTTACCACGCATGATTTTACATAAGCAAGTCAGAAATATGATTTCCATTTTTTTTTTATGTATTTGAGCTTTTGAATTTACCACATGATATTTATTTTTATTTTTAATGGAGATCATTTTTCTTGTTTGTTATTCTTTTTTTAATTTACATGTAAACCACACACTGACAATGCTAAAAGAAACCGAAACTGCAGTTAACTCTTTAATACACGACCCAACTTCAGTTACATTTTAAACACTACATGAAAAATAGAATGTACTGGAATAGAAATTGGATATTGTTTTATTCATCGTTTTTGTAAAATATTTGCAAACCGGTAATTATATAGGTCTGTGGTATAAAAACCGATTTAACCACCGACAATATTAACAATAAAATGAACGTATGTTTGCAAATCTTCATTAAACTGAGAATAATCTGCTGTGAAACATCATCAATCAATATACCATATGCCTTTTATCAACTTTTGCTAATATCTCGAAAACAAGCATGGTGACCTATATAGCTATTTTGCTCTTTGGATTCCTTTTGTAATTCCCGAACTATATAAACTAATGTTTTGAAAAGTTAATCACGTTGAAACTGAGAAGCGAAATCCTTTTATATGCCTAAATTTAAATTGAAAAACTAAAATAAAAAGTGTTTAATATAAAATACTCCTCAAGTTTCTTCATTTGTAGTTTCAAAAAATAAAAGTTTAAAAAACGCTAAAACGAGGATTATATTACTTATCAGTATGCGGAAGTTTCTTATTGGCAGCATAATTTTGCATCAAACTGTGCGCCTCTCCTGTCTGACTTTCATGCTGACAAGCTAAAGACAATACTATAATTTTAAACCGTATAATTCTCAAGGTAATTATTCAATGAGACAATCAAAGTTTCTTCACAAAGAAATAATGTTTCTCTGGTTATCAAAGCCAATCGTAATCCTTAGAAATAAATACAGTTAAAGTACAGGACGCACAACATGCCCTTGGTCACGTTGATGACCCTTTGTCAAACTGATTTTAATCTAATATTGAAGAATATAATTGTGATATATTGAAAAATAAAGGGAGTAAAAAAGATGATTATAAATTAGATGAAATTTAACCTAAATTAGGTAAAAATTTAAATTTTATATGAGCAAACACGATCGGTGTTATTTCTAGATGCTGTATTGGTCGTGTTTGATTGAAACATGAGTTCTTCTACAAAATGAAAATGGGCCACAAAGTTAACCTTGCGAATACATTCTGTCTTACAACAAACCAATTAAAATTATTTACAGTGACTTTGCTGATATTCGTGGGAAGCATTTCAATGTTAATAATATGTATGATTAATTTGATATAAACTTTTGTATCACTTGAAACAATTTTGATTGTTATCACGTTATCTTAGTGTAAATTTCAACTGTAAATGAACATTTTCACATTCGACTTGAGTTTAAGTAAACAGAAAGATTTTCGTCTGATTGAAAACAAAAACCAAATACTGTGGAATGTAAAAATAATCGAATAAGCACTCGCCGCGATATATAGATGTAGGAAGATGTGGTGTGAGTGCCAATTAGACAACTATTCATCCAAATAAAAATTTATTAAAGTAAACCATTATAGGTCAATGTACGGCCATCTTGCAACACGGAGCCTTGGCTAACACCGAACAATAAGCTATAAAGGGCTCCAAAAGTACTTGTGTAAAACCATTCAAACGGGAAAACCAACGGTCTAATCTGTATCAAACATGAGAAACGGGAAACACGTATAAATTACATAAACAAACGACAACTACTGTACATCAGATTCCTTACTTAGGACATATGCAAACATTTGCAGCGTAGATTAAACGTTTAAAATGTACCCAACCTTCTCCCTTTTTCTGAAACAATAGTGTGACATCATAACATAGAAAAACACACGATAAAATATCAATTGGAAAGCCTGTTTATAGCCTGTTTTCGCTGTTGTAACTTTAAGAAAACAGCAATCAATCAATCAATATCTAACCTCTATTTATATTCATATAAGTCGATGTCATTTGGTCCGAGTACACAGTTATTTCGTAGTGCATTTCTTTTAGACAATAAATGTAAATAAAAAAAATCCCACCTGCGCTTTTTCAATAACATTTTTACAGTATGTTGTACTACTTTTGGGACAAATTATATCAAAATTATAGAAAACTTCATCAGCTCTAACTCAAAATATGGACAATTTTGTGTTAAGGGGGTCTTGAAATCTTTTGACAGCTTCCGAAGTGCTAATTTTTTACCTTTTTCAGCTGGACCTAATCACTACTTTACCTAAATATTTATGACCCAAATTGTTTTACAGTGTCATTTCACCCCCCAACTTGCTATATGAGGCATAAAACATGGAAAATTAAATTTGGAAGGGGTATAACAAAAATTGGCAAGTAACACACTGTCCACATTAAGGACTATATTTGTGTACAACGAAAATCAAAGGACGATAACTGTGTACTCGGACCTAATAGGATAGAAAAAGTTGACCAATCTTTATAAAACTTGGTATGACATAAGCTTAATATATTATAAGACTGCTTACAAAGTTTCATAACAATAGGATATATATTATAGACACTATGATTATTTCTATATTCAACTTTACGTGTTAAATTTGGACGTAAAAATTGAGAAATTTCAACTATCAACATTTGGGGCTTTTAAAATTAAAATATTGCAAAAAAATACTTTTAAAATGCCTTAATATATAATACATCATGTATTTAAAGCAATAGAGTACTCATTTGATATATCAGACTTAGCATAATTTTTCAAAAGTCAAATTTACATGAGCCTGTGCCTAAAAATGGCGGTTTTCCAATGAAGGGGAGCCTTACATGAAGATGTAATATTTTCCAGCAATTTTAAATTTGTGAAGCTTTTTGATTATAAATAATCCTTACATATGTACTTATTGTACTTTAAATGGAAAGAAAACTTACAAATAACATATCATATTAGTTTAAAAGGGTCTTAGGCCAAGTAAGACTAAAAATAATTTAGGGTCAATTTAGGCCGTAGCACATATTTACATTTAAAAATGCATATTACAGCTATAAGAAATAAAAAAAAATGTCTTTTCTATCATTTCTATACTCAGGTGACATGATACAATAAATCTGAGCACAAAAAGCCTCTTACATTCAACTTTTTGAGCAGACAGTATGGTCTGATACAAAGATTTTTCACTTTTTAGTGAAAAACTTGAATGCAATTTTAGTTTCAACAGGCTTATAGTTGAACCACATGGTATCCTACAGGGGTAAAAAAGATATTATGTGAAATGAAACAGGTACAAAAGACATTGTTAAATGCTTTTAATACAAATTTAGTGAGGTCTTTATTATGGACTTCAACTTTTATGTGCCATGCTCCTCACATTTAACTTGATCCAAACAGGGTGTCAAATGAGGGTCATTTATACAACACACTTTGCTCATATTGTCTGAGATAATCTTCTTTTCTGTAGATTCAGAGTTCACAAATGAGTAAAACAACTGGATTAAAGCATTGAAACACAAAAATTGACACATTAAAACATATCAGATAGAAAGTCAAAATGCCACTTATGCATCAAAATTGAAAAAGCTATGAAATGCTTATTTTGACCATATAATGCCAAAATTGGTCATTTTTGCAGAAATTCTGTCAAATAAAAGTTTAAATCCCTTAGTTAGTCCCTTATGCTATTTGACAAATTGACACCATATCATTCAGGGAAGTTGCCAAAGTACAGATTCTATATTTCCTGATTTCACCTCTTAGGTCCGAGTACACAGTTATTTCGTAGTGCATTTCTCTTAGACAATAAATGTAAATAAAAAAAATCCCACCTGCGCTTTCTCAATAACATTTTTACAGTATGTTGTACTACTTTTGGGACAAATTATATCAAAATTATAGAAAACTTCATCAGCTCTAACTCAAAATATGGACAATTTTGTGTTAAGGGGGTCTTGAAATCTTTTGACAGCTTCCGAAGTGCTAATTTTTTACCTTTTTCAGCTGGACCTAATCACTACTTTACCTAAATATTTATGACCCAAATTTTTTTACAGTGTCATTTCACCCCCCAACTTGCTATATGAGGCATAAAACATGGAGAATTAAATTTGGAAGGGGTATAACAAAAATTGGCAAGTAACACACTGTCCACATTAAGGACTATATTTGTGGACAACGAAAATCAAAGGACGATAACTGTGTACTCGGACCTATTTAAGATACTTTCGCAACAAAACGACGAAAGCAAATACATAATATAATTTCACATAACAGATATATTGATGGTGTTCTTTCCATTAACAATCGAAATTTTCTAATTGAATTTGGTAAATATATCCTATAGAACAAGAGCTTCACCTTCCTCACATTACGGTTGCTATCAAGGAATTGGGTTAAGTGGTCATTTCAGTACCATAATATATAACTATTCTTCACAATAAACCATATGATACAGTTATTAACAACTACAGTTCACATGACGAAGCCCCTACTGCATATCAATAAATTATAAAACTTACGATCTAATTGATGTTAAAAAATAATAAACGAAAAACAAATATGTTACACAGCAACAAACAATAACCGCTACATTCTGTGTGTGCATTATAAGCTGGTGACTTTGGAAAGGCAGGTACAGAATGTGGCGATGTTTAACTTGATTAAAAGCTGTCCCTTTTAACCTGGGACAGTGATTGTCATTCGGGGCCTTTTATAGATGACTATGCGGTATGGGCTTTGCTCATTGTTGAAGGCAGTTGGTAATTTCTGTGTTATATTGGTATCTTGTGGAGAGTTGTCTCATTGGCAATTATACCACATCTTCTTTTTTTATTTGTGATACTACAACATAATTAAAAAAAAAAAAAATATCAACTAATCAGATGATATTTACCTATCACAACACCGAGAAGACGTCACATGGTACGTATACATACTCGCAACAATAAGATACTAAATAGAGATCAGTGAGCTCAGAGACTATAGCAAGTACTTAAAAAGTCATGCATCTAAGTCTTAAATATCAATCAGTACAAATTCGAAATCCAATAGATTTAGCGTAAAGACGTGAATTTTTTTCTGAAATGGAAAAGAATTAAAAATTCTCAGTATGACAAATATATTGTATGTCTTAATACATATGTGTTTCTCGTTTCTCGTTTTTTTTATATAGATAAGACCGTTGTTTTTCCCGTTTGAATGGTTTTACACTAGTAATGTTGGGGCCCTTTATAGCTTGTTGTTCGGTGTGAGCCAAGGCTCCGTGTTGAAGGTCATACATTGACCTATAATCGTTTACCTTTTTTTTCTTTTTTCTTTTTTGAATTGTTATTTATATGGAGAGTTGTCTCATTGGCACTCACACCATATCTTCCTATATCTATTAAGGGAGCACTTCTGTCACAAAAGACAGTCCAATTCTCCATATACACACATCTACATATATACACATATATATATGTATCCAATGTACACAACTGTTGTATTCAAGAGGAAACACAGAACTCAGTGGCATATTTTAATATTATATGCCTTGAACTTCTAAGAAATTGAATTTGCACTTAAGAATTGAATGTTTCTTTTTTGTAACTTCATTGGGGTGTAAAAACATTGATCGAAGTACATTTTGTATGAAACGCGGAAGCGCTTCATTTCTTAAAACGTGCACACGGTCAACGCTTTTACAACCCTATGAAGTTACAAAAAGAAGCATTCAATACTTATAATAACATTTTGAGCTAGAATCATGAAAAAACGAATTTTGTCAATTTTTTATTTCATTCACCTGTGCACTTTATTATGGGACCTCGTGTTATCGTGAATAAAAAGTTTTATTGAGTAATGCAATTGCTTAAGGAATACCACGTGATGTGCAGTTAGCCAATCAGAATAACGTATAATAGTGAAACATACATCTAATGTAATTATTAAATTCTGAACGTAAACAAAACAAAATATGTAGTCATATATTATATCTCGCAGAAAAAGAAAAAATGATGTAAAAATATATTACGACAGGAATTTAACACTATTGTTCTATCAATTTATAGATTTGTAAAATGGTTAAAAGTTGTCACGTACCTAGTTTTGGGAAAATGTTCCATTCTCTACACAATTTTACCTTAAATTCGATAGCATTTCACTGTTTCGTTGTGCCATCAGCTGATTTGTTTTTAATATACAATAGACTCTTTTTTTAAATGGAGATTAAAGTATACAAAAGTCACAAATTAATCGGTCTTAACTCGCTCTGAGATTTATTAGATAAAGATCAAAACTAGTGTTGATCCGCATAACTGTACAAATTTAGGTCCAATCATAAATTCTGTATGATAATATGACCTTTCTATAGTTTATATTGTTCGAATGGCGTCGTTCAAATAATGCATGAAATATTTGGCACTGGACATCATGTATCTTGTTCGTGTGTCTTTAATGATGCTCGAAACCTAAAATCTATTAAAAAAAACTGATAACCAGTTTTTGATTTGAGGAGCGTTTCAAAAAACAGAAATGTGGAAAAAGGGAAGTAATTTCTGCTGAAAGCCCGCCATGCAATATTCACGTTAAAATAAAAGCATCATGGGGGTTTATTAGTACAAACTAATTTACATAGTAAACGATTAATTCAACTGTTCTATAATTATTTCTATGTTCGCTCTAAGTGAACATGAAACAATTGCAACTGGGCAATGAGCATTTCAGTCAAAGGAAATTCCTATGTTACAGATTACATTTGCAATTATGATATAATAATTAACTATTGGTATTGAACAAATTAATGATGATAATGACCAATTCATCAAATGTGTCCCCAATGAAAGAATTTCCGTTAACGTTATTGATGTCATTAAAGACATACATGTATACGCGTTGAAATATGTGATACGTTCTGGTGTTTAACAGTAGACACGTTTTGACGGTAAACAATCATTGGACACGCGTTGGTGTTATGAAATCGAACAGTATGGATTATTACGGGCACGTGTAGGGAGAATATATATGTTTGGGGAATAATAACATGTTTAGGAGATGAACACATTTGGGAGTGTTGCATATATACATGTAAAGATATGAAAAAGCCTCTCTTTCGCTTGTTTTCATGCATATTGCAATTAAAACGTCTACACAAGATTGGAAACAACACGTTTAATAAGCGTTCGAAGCGCTTTTCTGGATTTACCGTCATCAGGATCGCTCATAGCCAATCATTTGAAATCCGAGGATGTATAAGTATCGAAACCGCTGAAGAGCTATACGACAAATATACCTAAAATAAATACCCAAGTCAACTTTGCCTGAAGGATTAGAAACCGTAGGTTTTTTGAAAAAAAAAATTTAAATTTATAAATGGATAATTTTATATCATACTGTATAAGAAGTACTACCACACTTTACATAGGTTTTATCTGTTGTACTTATTTTAAAAGAATAAATACATGTTCGATCAAATATTGGAAAACGCAGCAAACATATTTTATTATCCAAAAATCAAGAAATTAATAGTATTTGCGCAAACGAATATTCATATTTATTCTGGTATAAAATAAAAACATTCAACAAAGGTATTGATAAAAATATGTAATTAGTTAAGTAGTCGATGAAATCTTTTCTGCAAATGGAACCTAATTCAAAATGAACTCAATCTTACAAAGATATTTTATGTCTATAGGGTGCACTTCGGTTAATATAGACAATGCAATTTCCCAAAAGAACTCCCGTTACCGCTAAAACAGTGCTAATTCTATTATAAAGTGTCATAAAAAATATATCCTGGAATAAAACGTTGATAAACACTACTGATGTATTTAAAGATGAAAACATTGGCCATAAAAACAATTATATGCATCGAACTTCTAAGAGGTCAAACATGTACTTAATCATTTAATACTTCTTCAACCACTTCGCATCTTCTTCATAATTCAAAACTGCCGCCATTTATGTGTATTGATGCAATTAACATTATTAAGTTATGACTCTATAATATTAAACATATAGATCATACATTGGAATTAGTACGTAAACAAAACAAAATATCTTTGAATATGATATATCTCCCCAAAAGAGGCGTGGTTTGTAAAACAGCTGTATTTATAGGTGCAACCTTTAGATAGAAGATACAATGTCCATACATTGTAGATGTTTACAGACCTGTTTTATTGGTATGTCATATTTGAATTTTGAAGAAAACTAAGTAGTACAAAAATGTTATGCCTTGAGAAAGAAAATATGTATCTTTATATTTTGTTGATGTTTAAGAACATGCTGTATTGGTATTACCGTATATGATATTTGTATTCTGAAATAAAATACTACACGAATAGAATACAACCGGAAATTATTATAATTATTCTATTTATTCAAAGATTTGCATTTTGGTTAAAAATTGTCTTGTACATGTATATTCAAATGGTTTTGTTTATTTTCTCACTCACAGCCAATAACTGTATTTCCGTAGAAGTCTACATGCACGGTGATTCAGATCTTTAAGAAATGTAAGTATATTTTAACATATAAATGCATGTTTTGAACGTTTGTTTTCGCGCATGATACAATTCAGATAGGGATATACCTGATATTGAATATAAACTCAGTTATCTGTTTAATCATTCTTTATACAAAGTCGTACATTGTAAGTGGTGTTATAATTTATCATTATGCATTCGTTATACTATGCCCTATAATTAATCTGTTTTATTGGTTTGCATGTAAAAAAAATGATTGATTTAACGAGGCGAGAACCCGACGAAGAGGTTCCCTAGTGTATTGTACATTAACCAATTTTCTAGCTAATTTTCAAAGGGGGAATAAATAATAAAACGCCTTGCCATATTCAGTATTTATTTTTTTCAAATCTTTTAACAATTATAATTTTAGGGTGTCTATTAACAAAAATGTTACGCGAAATTTTTAATGGAAGTATATGTGGTAAAAAAAGTGCAACTTCTACATGTATGCGTTTTTGAAGAAAAGTGATTATAAAATAATTAAACTGTTTTATTAATTTCTGTTTTCAAGTTTGACAAGTATTTTCACTTTCAATTTGTTTTATTTTTTCCTTAAGTGATTTTCTTGAATGAATTATTCCTTCAGTTTTAAAATGTTTCGATAGTTTTATTACTAAATATGAGTTTATTCGATTCGGAATATTCAATTTCAAATCAAATTGTTATTTATCTATAGAATAAAATATACTCAATTTAATTTACTTCAAATCTTTCTTGTCATTAAAAATTTTGAAATAAACAACAAATTTGTGACAAATACAAAAATAAGTATATAATGAAATTGAAATTTACCCATACATGTATATACATGTAATAAAAATCGGCGTTTTCTATGAAAAAAAACCCCGATTGTTTCAAAGACAAAAGGATGAAGTACAAAACACTACATTCAAAAGTAAAATCACAAAAATACTGAACTCAGAGGAAAATCAATACGGAAAGTCCATAATCACATGGCAAAATCAAATAACAAAACGCATCAAAAACAAATAGACAAGAACTGTCATATTCCTGACTTGGTACAGGCATTTTCAAATGTAGAAAATGGTGGATTAAAAGTCATATTACAAATATTTTCGACTTTTTATGGTTTTACAGGAGTTACGGCTCAATGAATTCAGTATCTTCCTATAGTAGTATAGATGACTTCTATATAACGCGATGACTAAAAAGATCATAAAACGATTCACGGTTTAAGCATTAACTGTCTTAAGGCTCTTGCTCATACCTTCAAACGTCACGGTACTCAAATTGTACCGAGTAGCCAATTTGCACCTTTTCAACATTAACAGCTTAGAAATTCTTAAAAACTTTCTTCGAGACTGAACAATTTGTATTACTTGACATTATACACGTCTTACAAAATAGATGAATATATACAAATATAAACTAAACGTTCAAAGTTTATATCAACAGATGAAGCTTTCACTTGAAAAGAAAAAAAACGAAAACGCTGTCATGCGAAGTTCACAAAAAGTCCTCTTTTAAAAATGAACAAAAAATAAATGTATAATACAAGCATATATTTATAAAAATGAGCAGTGAGCATTTACTAATGCCAAATTGTTTTAAATATCTGAAAAAATACATAGCAACATAATAGGGTTAGGGGGAGGGTTGGGATCCCGCTAATATGTTTAACTCCGCCACATTATTTATGTATGTGCCTGTCCCAAGTCAGGAGCCTGTTAATTCAGTGGTTGTCGTTCGTTGATGTGTTACATTTTTGTTTTTAGTTATTTTTCTCAAATTGGGTCTTCGGTACATGTTTGTGTTTCGTTTGTTTTCTCGTTTACATTGTCGTATCGGGGCCTATTATAGCTGACTATGCGGTTTGGGCTTTGCTCATTGATGAAGGCCGTACGGTGACCTATAGTTGTTAATGTGTGTGTCATTTTGGTCTTTTGTGGATAGTTGTCTCATTGGCAATCATACCACATCTTCTGTTTTATATATTTAATTTTTAATGATGTGAGTTTATGCATGGATGCAATTCGGGTACTCCTGATTACAGAATAATGGATAGTTTGGATGTCGATTCAAGACTATTTTTCTATGAATCAACAGGGATTTAAAATAAAATTGGTGTACCTATTTAATAAAGAATGATACGGCTACAAAAAACAACAGAATGGAAATGTGTGTCTTTGTCATGAAAAAAAATGTAGGTGAAAAAATTGTCAAAATAGGTGCAATTTGGGTACCGTCACGTTATACTGCCAGGTGTTCATGCGATAAGCCTTATAGATATAATTGTATATATAGTGCATCCTGATATAACATTATCACATACGTCAAAGGCTTACGAAGCACTGTCAATAAATATATATTATTAGCCCTTATATCTATAGTAAGCAACAGTCCTGTTTTGCTATATTTTTTCTTTGCTTTATTTTGTTAAAATTTAAACTTGGTAAAAAAGTAGATTCAATTTGTAAGAATAAATGTTAACAATTTAATCCATTTTAATCCTATCAATGTCTCTTTCTTATTATCATTTTTATGTGTTTTATGTGTTTATTGTTTTATTTGTTTATGGTACTCACGTGACAAATGAAGTAAGATTACATAGTATAATTAATTCTTTGTAACGTTTCTCTGCGAATGGTCAGTTGAATACCAGCAGTTAAGCTGTACTATGTTCAGAGTTCAATTCCGATGGTATTTTTCAATTGTTTACTTGTATACAAATTAAGAATGCAATTTGAATATTCACCGTAGACGGTTTTTTTAAATCTGTTTCGATGTTCTCATTCATGGACAAACCGTTGTGTATTTGACCAGTGTAGCTGATGACGCTTTTTCCAAAAATAACTATTGTCTTCACTAAAATTAGTATCGTATCTTTTTTCTAGATATTACATATACATATTTATTCAAATTATTATGATTTTAGTATGTTCTTTTATTCTTTAACAGGTATTATCGCTCATGAAGAAATATGCAAAGACTATCTGGACGTAAAGTGTCATTCTTTACTTTATTTTTTTGTATGTTTATTTTTTTCATATGTGTGAACCATTTCTATCTGACTGTGCGAATAAGTGGGAACATTAAAAAAATCGTTTACAAAAGTGTACCTGAAAAAGCAGGTGAAAAATATTTTACCGTTTCGACAATTTCGAAAAATACGCTTGTAAGTTTCAATGGACCAGACCGCCACAATACAGAAAAACACATTTCAATACTTTCTCCAAAAGATGTTCCACGACTGACAAATCAAGAACTGCGGCAGATAAAAAGATCTGGTACTTCTTCGCCTATAGTTGTAAGAAAATACAAACTGATATTCTTCTGGAACGAAAAGGCTGGCTGCACGTACTGGAAAAGACTGCTTCAGTTTATACAGGGACTAAAAAATAAAGATGTGCATGTTCCCGGACGAAATGGACTAACTTATCTTACACAGTTTAAAGATAATGAAATAACAGATATGATGTTTAATGATACTTGGACAAAAGCAGTATTTGTGAGAGAACCGAGAGAACGAGTATTGTCTGCTTTCTTAGAGAAGGGATTAAACCCCGCCCGTATGAGGGACATTTGTCGAAGGCCCGCCGTAAAATCACTTTCGGAATTCATAACGCTTATAAACACTTGTAAAGACGTTCACTGGAGTTCACAGGTAAAGATACCAAGACATTTATACAAATATACATGGATTGGTAAAATGCCAGATATAAATACATTTACTAAAAATCTGTTAACAAAAATCGGAGCTTGGGGTGCAACTGTTAAGGACTATCTACATTCAAAAGACCAGTTGGAGAGAACAAGACCTCATGCTACAGGCGCCAGTGGGAAACTGTTACAATATTACAATGATACCAAGTCTCAAGACATTATTTTTAAAATGTATGCTGATGATTATGATGTGTTTAAGTTTGATAAGAAATACTTTAATTAAACCAATTATTCGCTTCTGGTAATGCATTTTCTTTTTTTTTTCTATATTTTTTATCATGAAAGTAGGAGACAAAACACAATACTTTTAACTCTGCCATACGAAACAGTAGTTCAGGAGCCGGTATCATGATGCAATCTAAGTGCTTTAGATTATGTTATCTACTAAGAGTGTATCTTGAAATAATCTTAGAATGATAAAGAACCCACGTTGCACTCGAAACCATCACCATACTCTTTATTCTTCATCAAAAGTTCTCTTTGTTTTAATCTTATGGACTGGGTATCTCGAAAATTGATAATCAACTTATTAATAAGATCGTCGAAAAATTTAACGTGTATCTGCATTATTTTTTGGCCAGGGACACCCCTAATGTAATACACAACGTAGGAATATCCGTGATTGCAGAAAATATCCCGAGTAACAGCACTTTGTTCGACTAAAGTAGCTGTCATTATTGTTTCCGATTCATTTTTGTCGTCTTGGGGTTTTATTATAAAATAAGAAGATGTGGTATGATTACCAAAGTTCGAATAAAGTGGATATTAACAATTATATAGACGACCGTACTACCTTCAACAAGAAGGGATGGAAAAAAATCAAACAGTTCATTTGAGAAATCAAGAGATTTAGTGTAATGAAGTCATTATCAGTCAGTTAAAAACATGACTTTAGGCAATTGCAAAATATGTCGATAGATTGTAGCACCAAAAAGTGCATATGGGTATGACTAAACAATTGAGTATGGTTATAATTACTGATAATAAAATCAATATGTATACAAATACAATTATATACAATTCAACGATTAATCGCAGTTTTGAAATGGTAAGAATTGGATGTTGTGTTATGCTGTCTGAACAAATTTTCTACAGTCATAGCAAAATCTTTGAAGACTAAACATTGTATCAATTAAACTATTTTGTCAACGCTTTAAAAAAATTGCAGTGAAGAAATCTATCACTAAAATTATAAACCATTAAGACTTAAATTACTTTCATTAAAATTCAAAACGTCACAACAGACAAAAGCATACCGAACAACACGGAATATAATGTATAAACACCACAAGTATGACACGAAAACTGTCCGTTCAAAAGTTATTATTGATTTTATATCTTTATAATTCATGAATGATCTGATCATTTCGATTCTGTTATAGTTATTATATAGGACGTTGTGTGTCATTGTGAAATCAACCCTTGAAATTTATATCATATTTGTGCATACGATACATTTGTTTTGATATAAAATAAGGACATTCAACAAAAGTTTATGTAATTGATTACATTGACGACTTGTCCATGAAATCTTTTCGGAAAAAGGATCCAAATTCAAAAGAACTAAATCTAACAAAGATATTTTATGTGTATAGGTACACTTTTTCCAGTATAGACAATGCAATTTCAAATATGAACTCTTGTTAACGCTAAAACAGTGCTAATTTTATTTTTAAGTTTGTAAAATATATAGCCTGGAATGAAACGTTGATAAAAATTAACGTTTTATACAAAGATCTAAACATTTGACTCTGTAGCATTTTTTAAAACAATTATATGCCTCGAACTTACAGTAGATTAAATCATGTAATACCTCTGCAACCACTTTTGATCTTCATCATATTTCAAAATTGCCGCTATTCATCTGTATGTATGCAATTAACATTTGTAAGTTATGACTTTATGATATGAAACATAGAGATCATACCTTGTAGGCAGAACGTAAACAAAACAAAATATCTATGAATATGATTGATCCCCTCAAAAGTTGTGTTTTAGAACATGCTGTATTGGTATATAATATTTGTATTTTAAAATGAAATACAAATTTAGAATTAGAACATTCTGTATTGGTATATAATATTTGTATTTCAAAATGAAATACTGTATCAATAGAATACGACATGAAATTCCCATTATTATTCTATTTGTTTACAGATCTGCATTATGGTCAAAAATTGTCTCGTACGTTTATATGCACATGTTGTTGTTTTTTACACTCACAGTCAAGACATGTATTTTGCTCCTGATAAATGTGTATACACGATGAATCATGAGATCTTCAAGAAATGCAAGTATATTTTAACATATAAATGCATGTTTTGAAATATTGTTTTCGTGCATGATTCAATTAAGACGACTTTATAATTATACAGGTGTTCTGATTCGAATAGGCATATACATGATCTTGAATATAAACTCAGTTATCTATTTTATTCATTCTATAGACAGTCGTACATTATAAGTGGTGTTGAAATTTATCATTATGTATACGTTATACTTTGCCCTTTACTAAACCCCTTTTATCGGTTTGCATGTAAGAAAATGATTCATTGCTGGTTTGTTGGTTGCTTAACATTCAGTCGCAAATATATAATACATGTTCGGGATGAGCACAAAAATATACATACAGGTATGTCCTCAAATAGAGGCAGTCTGGGATGGAGGAATGAGAAATTTGAACTTTCACTAGAAAATTAGGGAATATTGTATAGGAACACAAATTAAACTTTGCATAAATGTCAAATACGGACCAGTCATAGACATTTTACAAGTTTTTATAACGTATAAAGAACGTTATACTCTCTTTATACTTTTCATCGGTTTCATGTCTCCGTTCTTATCAAACATGATTGCGAAAATGCAGATCCCGCACGGCGAACGGACGCTCATCTTTGCCAAAGTTTTTTTTTCTGCCGATGGAAAAAAAGCAGTGATGATTAATATATATTACCATGTAACCCTAGGAAGTATGAAAGAATTAGTATCCCTACGTTACAGTTGAACTTGTATAATATTGCTAATGTCTTCAGACATAGCAAGATGTCTTGAGACATGGACAAATGTCTTAAGACGTTCAGTTTTAGTTTATTATATAAATGCATTTTTCTGCATGGTTGATTATAGATACATCATTGACAATGACCATGTCCCGAGACATATAGTTAATAAACTACGATATTAAATTAAACTGTACAATAATTTGCAATAGGACCGTTTATTTGCTTTTCGATGGTTATAGATTTCAAAAACAGATTAAAATGGTTTCTGAATGAATTCAAATGTTCAAGTGGTGAGGTTTTGTTTGACAAACAGTTGTACAGGTCATGCAATAAAAAAACTTAATAATAAACTCTCAGGTTTAACATGTGAAGTGGTTACTTTTTCTATAATACTGTATAAGAAATACGACCTTACTTCATATAGGTTTGCACTGTTGTCATTATTCGTAAATAGTAAACACATGTGTGATAAAATATTTGTATTTGTAAACATACTTTGTTATGTCTAAAGTCAAGAATTCATTATATTTGTGTAAAGTATAATTGACATTTATTTTGGTATGAAATAAGGACATTGAACAAAAATTTTGCCAAGATATTTCATTGATTAAGTCATCCATGTGATCTGTTCTGAAATTAAAACAAAATCTCAAGAGTTTAAGTCTTTCAGTGACATTTTTTGTCTATACCGTGCACTTTTGTTTTCTCAATTAAATTTCCCTTAGAAACACTCTTTACCAGTGCCAATCTGAAGTGTCGTAAAAATATAGATCTTTAATTGATATTTGTAAATATCTAAGAACATGTGTCTTTTATCGAAGAGTTATTTTTTTTCTGCCTCTTTTTTTTTGTCACCATCGCACTATTTTAACCAACGCACTTCAGCGTAGACCATCGCACAAAATGCAAATGTTATATACACAAAAGCATTACATAAAGTAAACGCAAGTTAACGCCGCGTGCTTAAATTGCGTTAGTCAACTTCAATTATCAATGACTATAATTACGTTAACGCGATCAAAATGGAAATTTCTGATGTCTTCCCAAGTAAACGGGCGTTTACTCTGTGTCCGTTTAGTCAGTAGTAAACGGCCGTTTACTTCAGATTTCACAAATTTATTTTCACGTGCACTTGGAAGTAAACGTGCGTTTACTTTTCACGTTAACTGCTTGTGTAAATTAAGAAATAAACTTCGTGTACATTTGAACATTTATTTTATTAAACGACTTTCATTTAAATATTTTGTGTATATATGTGTTTCAAACCAGAACAATTCAAAAACACGTAATTTCAATTCCAAATATTATTTGTATAAGAAAAAATAGTTCCTATTACTTTACTGATTATCAGATTTTCTATATTTTCTTTTCAAAAGTTACATGTACAAATATCTAGGCGGATAGAAAGGTTATCTAACACATAGGAAAAATATATGTATATCATGGGATAGACACATCATTGTTTACGTTGCTTCGTTCTCCATTTTTAACTGTCTCTTCGAATTCCTAGATCAATGCATTACATGCATTATTTTTAATCGTAATTCACATGGATTTACATGATTTGCGCGTCTGTTTTGCCAAATCTTCAAAGGGAAAGTGTACAGTGAATTGCAAATGATATGAATAAAGTGTTGTAAATGTATGTACATTTGTATCATCTCTTCAATTACTTGAAGACTTATCGACATGATGTATAACGATTTAAAAGATATTTGGGACGTCCGAATAAATACTTGATCTGATCATGAATGAAATATTACCACTGGAAGTTAAATAGTTTTGTTTACAATACAAACCATCACGACCTACTGACCAAAAAATATTGCTGATTTACTATGTGACTATTAAGCCTCGGTCACACCTTACCGGATGAGACGAACGAACGCCTTACGGATGAAAATAAATGTTGTCTGTTGACAAAATTGTTATCCGTTGGGAGTTCGTTGATGTACTGACCAGCTAAAACAGACGCCTAACGAATGCATAACGGACATGCAACGGATATGCAACGGACGAGAAACGGAGACGTACCGGACAGAACGGATGTCGAACGTACATCCAACGGACGAGTACCGCATAAAACGGACACCTAACGGAAGCGTATCGGATAAAACGGATAAACAAGATATACGAAAAAATTAAAAGCGACAATAATTATACATGTAAATCGCATTAATATTGAAAAATGTTTTGTGTAACTGTTTTTGGTTTGTTCTTCAAAATGCCGCTTAAGTGCAGTGTTTGACCTGAATAACAGCTGCTTGATTGTGAAGATGTGCCCTTACTCCAAGATCGATAATGAATAATGAAAATTCACGAACCTTAAGAAATCTAATTGGCATTTCTGATGAGAAATTTTCATTTAGCTTTTATCCGTTTCAGATCAGTTTATCATCCGTTTTATCCGTTATACGTCCGGTAGAAGTCCGTTTCACATCCGTTCAACATCCGTTTTATCCGTTATACGTACGTTAGAAGTCCGTTGGTGAATTTATATGCCAGACCTCCAACGGATGTATAACGGACACGTAACGGATGCAAAACGGAAACGAAACGGACGAGTACCGTACAAAACAGACGCCTAACGGACGCTTAACGGACGTTCATCCGTTGGAAGTCCGTTCAAACATGCTCAACATTTTTCACCGAACAAAACGGACGTCGACGGATAAAACGTACGCTTAACGGACATGCAAAAAGTAAAATCACAAAAATACTGAACAAAGAGGAAAATCAATTAGGAAAGTCCATAATACATGGCAAAATCAAATAACAAAACGCATCAAAAACGAATGGACAAGAACTGTCATATTCCTGACTTGGTACAGGCATTTTCAAATGTAGAAAATGGTCACACCAACGGATATGGACGGACGACTAACGGATAAGAACGGACGTCTAACGGACATGAACGGATTGAAAAAAAAGTTATCCGTTAGACGTCCGTTCGAGCTATCCGATAAGGTGTGACCGAGGCTTTAGATTTTCATAATAAAGTTACAATGGTCAATTTTGTTTATGCCGACAAATAATGTTGTTATCTGAGTCAGACTGCGATATGAAAACTACCAATTAAATATTTTGAATGAAAAGAGGACATGCTGAATGCAGCTGACAATCTAAATTGAAGTGAACATTATTTTTTTGTCATTGTATTCCAACATTTGTCAAATAGTCAAATATTGCTATCATTTGTATTATACAATCCATCCTTACATGAAATAATAACGCATTCGGCTACAAAATTTACATAATGAAGTGCAAAAATTGTCACTTTTGGTAGATGCGGACAAATAATGTTGTTAATCAAGTCAGTCTGAGGTATGAAAACTACTGAAATTTTTTTACGATTCAACATTTTGAAAAAAAAGAGGATATGCTTGTACTCTAAATTGATGTGAATTAAATTTTAATAGTCATTATGTACCAATATGGCTATAATTTGTATTATACAATCCATCCTTACGTGAAAATATTACTGATCTACTATGCCGTTATAAAATTTACATAATAAAGTGCAAATATGGTCAGTTTTGGTAGATGCGGACATATCATTTAGTTATACGAGTAAGTTTGGGATTTAAAAACTACTTAAATTTGTTTACGATTTAATATTTTGGAATAAAAATAGTTGTTGTGAACAAAATTTTTAATTCATTTTGTGTAAAAATTGTTATTATTTGTATTGTACAATCCATCCTTCCAAAAAAAATATTACTTATTTTCAATGCGGCTATTAAGATTTACATAATAAAGTGCAAATATGGTCAGTTTTGGTTGATGGCTTAAAATCATTTTGTTATTCGAGTCAGTCTGAGGTAGGAATACTGCTGAACTTTGTTTACGATTCAATATTTTGAATAAAAGAGGACATGCTGGCACTCTGAAATGATGGGAACAAAATTGTTTAGTCATGATATGCCAAAATTGCTATTATTTGTAATATACAATCAATCCTTATATAAAAATATAACTCATTTACTATCACTACAAACCATTTCTGAAATGGCCTATATCGGTACTCGACTGTAATGATTTTTACTCGACCAGTTTGAATTGGTCTGAATTTTACTTGACATTACTCGACCCTAGTCTGAACCATACTCGACTATGCTGAACCATACTCTACTGTGCTGAATCGTACTTATCTTTGCTGTTGAAAATAGTCTGAACTATTACTCAACCAGTCTGAAACAGTCTAAACCCATTCTTGATCTGTACTCGACATATTTTCCCAGTCTACACCATACTTTACAAAAGGTCTGAACAATATTCGACCAGTCTGAACCATACTAGACATATATAAAAACAGCCAACAAAATTTATAAATTGTTTAACCTTATATTAGAAATATATCTATTATTATAATTAGGATAAACAAATAATATATTTTATATAATTTATATAAAAAAGGATAAAATCAAATAAATAAATAAAATAGTTTTTTCTGAGTAGTGGTGAAATATAAAGTATAACCTCTGCTTCGGGCAAAATAATATATAAGATCACACCTGGTCTGAGGTATTGAATTCTAAACAACATTTATTCAAAATTGCAACATCCTGTTTAACTTAAAACAAAACAAGGCCTTTCGAATATACAAGATAAGTAATGCACGAATTTAAGAAAAAAGGGCTTTCTTTTTTTTTATAGGTAAAACACACATGTACTGAGACAATTAGACCATATTAATGTGCTTAATGAATGCCATGTCTTAAATTTGACAAAAAATACTTAAACCAATAAACATATAGTTTTACATATAAATGTATGTTTTGAACGTTTATTTTTGCACATGATGCAATTTAGACGACTTTATCATTTTACAGGTGTTCCGCTTCAAAACGACATGTACATAATATTGAATATAAACTCAGTTATCTTTTTCATCATTCTTTCTGTACAAAAAGTCGTACATTGTAAGAGATGTTGAGTTGTTATCAATATGTATACGTTATACGATGCCCTTTACTTAATATCTTTTACCGGTTTACATGTAAGAAAAATTATTGATTGCTGGTTTGATGGTTGCTTAACGTCCAACGGCAAATATGTAATGCATGTTCGGGATGAGAAAGAAATAGGTATACATACTTTAGGCATTTCCTAAAGTAGTTGACGTCTGGAATGAAGGTAGAGAAATTTGAACTTGCACTATCAAATGAGGGTATATTGGCACGAGGAAAACATATTTAGCCTTGCAAAAGGTCAAATACGGACCCGTATTAGAAATTTTGCAAGTATTTAAATATTTATGACGTACAAAGAACGTAATATTCTCTATACACTTTTTATTGGTTTTCATGTCTCCGTTCCGACAGGCTGCAAAAATGAAGATCCTGCACCGCGAACGGACTCTCAACTTAACCAAGGATATTACTGCTGGTCGAGAGAAAAGCAGTGATGCTTGATTTCTATTACCAAGTCATCCTAGAAGGGTATGAACATATTAAAATCCCTACGTTACAGCTGAACTTTTATAATATTGCTAATGTCTTGAGATATGGTAAAATGTCTTGAGATATAGCACAATGTCTTGAGACATGGCAAAATGTCTTGAGACATGACATGATTTTCTTATCCCAGGCATAGATTACCTTAGCCGTATTTGGCACAATTGTTTGGAATTTTTTATCCTCAATGCTCTTCAACTTTTTACTTGTTTGGCTTTATAAATATTTTGATAAGAGTGTCACTGATGAGTCTTGTGTAGACGAAACGCGCGTCTGGCGTACTAAATTATAATCCTGGTACCTTTGATAACTATTTACACCACTGGGTCGATGCCACTGCTGGTGGACGTTTCGTCCCCGAGGGTATTACCAGCCCAGTAGGCAACACTTCGGTGTTGACATGAATATCAATAATGTGGTCATTTTTATAAATTTCCTGTTTACAAAACTTTGAATTTTCGAAAAACTAAGGATTTTCTTATCCCAGGCATAGATTACCCTAGCCGTATTTGGCACAATTTTTTGGAATTTTTGATCCTCAATGCTCTTCAACTTTTTACTTGTTTGGCTTTATAAATATATAGAGCGTCACTGATGAGTCTTGTGTAGAGGAAACGCGCGTCTGGCGTACTAAATTATAATCCTGGTACCTTTGATAACTATTTACAGTTAATGCAATAATTATATAAAGAGAAACGACAAAACTAGTATGGTACCAACAGCACATATTTATATGGCTAATTTGGAGATTGTTGTTGAGCGAAAAAAAAGAAATGTAGATTGTGTATAAATTATTAATTAACGACTTTATGATATGAAACATACAGATCATACCTTGGAAGCAGTACGTCAACAACAATAAATATCTATCAATATGATATATCTCCCCAAAAGAGGCGTGGTTTGTCAAACATCTGTATTTACAGGTGCAATCTTTACATAGAAGATAAAATATCGATACATTGTAGATGTCTACGGATTTTTTTTTTTTAAATGTATGTCATTTTTGTATTTAGAAGAAAACTAAGTCTTACAAAAATGTTTTGCCTTGAGACAGAAAATAAATATCTTGATACTTTGTTGGGGTTTAAGAGCTTAGCTGTATTGGTATACATTTGTATGTTGAAATAGAATAGTGTATAAATAGAACAGTACAGGAAATTATCATTATTGATCTATTTATTTGAAGATATTAATGATGATTAAAAATTGTCTCGTATATTTTTATTGATATGTTTTTTTTTGTATTTTTTTACTCACAGCCAAGAACTGTATTTCCTGAGAAGTGTGCATGTACGATGAATCAGATGTAACACTTATCAATTTAAAGTTTTAAAAAGTTTTGTAATTCTAGATTTTTGGAATTTTTATCAAAGTTTTAAAATATCAAAATTCCAAATGGTGTAAAAGTTTTGAAATTTTGAAATTTGAACCAAATTATTAAAATATTAAAATTCTAAAAATCGTTTTTTAATTTGAAAGTTTAGGAATGTGACCAAACTTTTAAAATACTAAACATTAGGTGCAATTTTGATTATTTCACTTTTTGAAAGTTTGATTATTTTTAATTTTTGATTAAAATATCAAAAATAGAAAGGGGCGAACAGAGGGGTACCTGTAAAAAGCGAAACGAAATAAAAGCGAAACGAAACGAAACAATGTGAATTAAAAACATACTGATACTTAAAAGTTTATGTATTAAATAAAACCACAGACAGACATTTGTAGGCGGTAAAAAAATTGAAGGATGACAAAATAAATATTTCTCAAAAGAAGAGAATTCATTTCGAAACCGGACGTATGGCTCTGAAATTGGCTATTTTACTTGCTAGGAGAAACAGGAGTAGCAGTAAAAAATTAACAACTCGCAGTAGGTCAAATAGTATGGTTAAGTTGAGCACGCATGTATATATATATTCTACTGAACTCAATAAAAAGCAAAAAAAGTTCTATACACGGTGTATTATCTCATTTGATTTCTAATTTTTCTGTTTTTCTCTTTTGTGGACTTTAGCGGAATTTTTTGTTGTGGACTTTAACGGCTTTTCTTGTGGACTCACGGAGGTCATTTTGTGGACTTTAGCGGAAAGTTTTTTGAACTTTAGTGGCGTTTTAGACTTTAGCGGTAATTTGTTGTGGACTTTAGAGGAATTTTGGACTTTAACGGTGCCACAGATGAGCATGTATATATATTTTCTACTGAACTCAATAAAAAGCAAAAAAAAGTTCTATACACGGTGTATTATCTCATTTGATTTCTATTTTTTCTGTTTTTCTCTACGACTTCTTTTTGCATTCATGTTGGCTGAAGAATACATCATTTCATGTACATTATGAACGATCATCTTTAACGTTTTAATCTGTTCTTTGTAAGTTATTGGCCCTAAATATTCAGCTTTGATCGTTCCCTATTAAGAAGGTCGATTTTAGTTAATATTTTGTTGGTACGATAAAAAATATGAACTACAATCGACCTTCTTAATAATACTAAATGCATGGTGTCCCAATTAAGGTTGTGCTAGTCTACAATGAAGAGGATAGGTGAGGTAGTCTACAATGTGGGAGGTTTTTAATCTCTATCTATGTATATCTTAATTACGCTGAAATTAAGAGTACTAAGATCTAATGTTAGTAGATTGGAGCCAAGATACCGTTACAAGGTATCTACAAAAACTCATCATAGATGGATACCAGGATATAAATTTCACCGTTTTATTTTTGCGCCAGACGCGCGTTTCTTTAACAAAAGACTTATCACTGACGCTCGAATCAAATTAAGTTAAAAAGCCAAATAAAGCCAAATAAAATTAAAAGGGACAAATAAATTAAACGTTTGAATCCAACTTATAGATCTGGTTTTGTAAAAGTTAAAAACTTTCATATCATATATAAACGTATACCATCAACATTATTTTCACGAGCATTCATATGTATGTGATAGGTGCCGCTGAACTACCTCCCTCACAGTTTTGGAGGTCAAGCTGTGTTGTACAAAAATCTCTAAAATATTTTGGAATGCTATAAAGAACAAAGACGCTAAATTCCTCCAAGTACGGACATCACAATATAGTAACTAATTACATAACAATAAATTGTGTGATAATTATGTCATAAAGAAATTATCACAATTTTAAAGATTAATTTTCTTCTTTCTTTTGGTACCTTATTTATAAAATATACTGTGAAGGATGAAATGAATTACTTCAGTTTAAAGTTATTTAATTGGGAGTAAAAAAATCTTTGTATTGTGCTACCTTAAGGGATATTATTGTTCCGTATTTTTATTTTGTTATTTGAGCATTTTAAAGTTATCGTAGGCTACGACAATCGACTTTGAGCAACTAAAAGAGCACATGTACACCCTGTCAGAATGGGGCGTGTAAAGAGAAGCCACACTGTCAGCTGCATGATGGATTTTTTCCATGTTTTGGCAGACACCAATGTTGCTCTCGAAAAAATCGTACAATGTAAAACGCTGAATTTTAAGTACACTGAAACTGAAATTCGAAAGTCAAGAAAAATAAGGACCGATACAATTGAAGAGGTGTTTTGCCAAACTGAACTTAAAACATATCAAAATGCATCTATAAGGGCTACCTTGTCCTAGGGAGTTGAATCCTATGTTTCTTCGTTTTTTGTCTGTAAACAACCTATTTTAAATTATCGATTTTTTTATGCCAGTGACAAATATTTCATGAATGTTCTTGAACAAATTAGCAATAAATGCAACAGGGAGAGAGTGTGCATAATGATGAAGACATATAAAATATAAAACCTTTCAATTAGTTTAATAGAGGTCTGAAGCCGGCGTATGGCAGTAACATTTAGCCTTAAATTATAGTAGTCCTTTGTGAATTTTTCATCATTGTCATTTTGATTAGTTTCTTTTGTTTCCTAATCTGACATAGAACTTGTATTTCCTTTTCAGTGCGTTTTACTGTTCGTATTACTGTGTGTTTTTCATTCTTTATTGGCTACAGGTATAGGGGAGGGTTGTGATTTCACGAAACATGTTTAATGTGACCCTGTCGCATTTGTGCGCCTGTCCCAAGTCAGGAGCCTCTGTCCTTTTAAGTCTTGTATGATTTTAATTTTAGTTTATTGTTATATTTCGGAGTTATATAATCTATAATCACTGAACCAGTACACTTTTTTTGTCTAGGGGCCAGCTGAAGCACGCCTATCACAACGTTCATTGCGACGCTATATATTAAGTATTCCTTCCGTATCATGTCTTGGAACTGAAATAATTTATAAAAGGCTATATATTATCGTCATGCAATCGATAAAAAAGAAAACAAAATGTTTAAAGCTGCATGCGACCGAATCGCTATTTCTGGATCTACCTTCATCAGGAACGTCATAAAGGCGAATAATACTATTTGGTTTACTGCGATCGCGAGTTGGTCAGTTTTCACTGATACTTCTAAATGTTGGTCACTGGGAACACCAAATAGCTCTGAATTATTTATCTCAAACGCTAACCTTTATATATTAGAGATTTAAATCAACTTATGTGATTCCGGTTTAAATTACTGTGGATTCATTAATATTCGTTGGATACCAATTTTCGTGGATTTCGTGGGTACAGGGAAACAATGAATTTAAATCTTTAACGAAGTGCAAATTTTCTAAAGGAATGCATGTGAACTTTGTCAGAACCACGAATTTAAATATCCACGAATATGCAAGTTTTCCTCTATCCACGAAAATTGGTACCCACGAAAATTAATGAATCCACAGTATATAGATTTAATCATTATTTTTTTTTTGATAGATGCACAACCTTAAAATTTCAGGATTCTGTTATCCCATGTGAATATGTTTCATAAACAAACAACTTCTTCTTTTCATTATTTATTTATTAAATCAAAATGATTTGATATATTTCGTGCTATTTATTTATAACTTATATTATAATTCGCCAACTCAAACGAATATAAATGATTTAATAAATAAAACAACACATATTATCATCCCGGTATGCCAAAAAAAGAGAAAAGACAGCTATAGAGGAATACCAGCCCCCTCAATTTTAGGACAAACATTTAAACATGTATTACTCAATAAAATTATTAACAGACTTAATAACCGCTCATCTCAACTATTTGGCTTCTCACAAGGATTATCTCCGACTATGGCAGCTCTACTAATTTCGGAAGCACAAATGAACTCTAAACAGATGAAAGAAATATATTTGGCAACTCTCGATACTAAAAAGGCATTTGATGTAGTAAACCACGATATTCCTCTGGACAAATTATTTCAAAAGGACATCCCACTCGACATCAGGTAATTAATGTATGAGATGAAGCATGATTTAACATCAAGAATAAACTGGAGAGGAACATGCAGTACCAGTTTCCAAATAAGGCAAGGTCTCCATCGACGATGTATCCTATCAACTCATTTTTAAAGGGCAGAGTGTAGAGGATATATAATTAGAGGAGTCAACGTAGGGCTACATCTGGGAACTAATTTTACTGTCAAGCTCGGATGAGGATATGCAGATTATATTAAACACCGTTAACAGTTATTCCAAGGAACATCAATATACAATCCTTCCGACAGTATCAAACCTCTTCTAAAAGTGGAAAAGAGACACAATCAGCATTGGAACCAGGTAACATGGAAATTACAACATCAGATCAAGCTACTCATCTTGTACTAAAACCTTGAACTATTATAGATATTGTCGTCAACTTTTGCAACCGGCTTCTATGTTTCTATAAGACATCGTTCACCTTTTTTAGGCCTTGACTTTTCAATGGGACAGACAATTTTACTTTCGACTGTTTTAGAAATACATTGGTTTTTCTTTTAAATTATACAGACCGCATTTTTTGCGCCTGCCCCAAGTCATGAGCCTCTGGCTTTTGATAGTCTTGTATGTTTATTAATTTTAGTTCATTTATGTGTTTAGGAGTAAAGTATGACGTCCATTTTTAATGAACTAGTACAGCTTTTATTGTTGTTTTTCGATATCGCTCGGGCAAAAATAATGCCTATCTATGTTAAAATTACAATGAAGTGATAAGCTTGCATCAATAGTTTCTTCTGACTTCGATATTACGTAGACCATAAAAGCAATGTTCGTCATCTTTCTTGGTAAGTTTAATTACATTTTTTATTTGGTGTTCTTGATAGGTATTGATGCCTTCTCGTATATCTATATTTTTAAATATGAATAGAGGAACAGTAAGGTTGTTTCATACCATAATGAGACACAAAATTGACAAAAAAGGTGCAACATTCATTCTTCAATAAAAGAAAAAATACCAAATTCGTAAGAAGGTATGTTGGACTTGATAGCCAAGGCAAATATCTAAATGAATGCATCGATTTATGGTATTAAACAAAACAAAATGAATAAATAGAAGGCAACTCTAAAATGATCAGAACGTAGAAATACTTGTTCTCTTAATCAATAAGATATTTTGTGATTTGACCCCATCAACTTAATAGTGTTTTTTTTAAATGAAATAACTGATATTTTTTTTAAATTATTTAATGATAGCATTAAACATGAAACTGTTATAAGTGATGGTATAACAAATATTTAAAACAAATTCCTTTACAGCTTTGTGAAAAGAAATATGTAACAAGTGATTATTTAAATCCCCACTGGAAGGCCTTTGGTTGTAAGACTGAGTGAGCAAGTTATCGGTAAACAATTCATTCTATATATACACGAAGCTCTCATATTACGTTTGCCAATAAGCAGATTTGATATCAAAAGCTATTTTTATCTTATTTAAAATAAAATCTATGAACGGTTAACACTGATTTAAATAAGTGTCTCCTTCATAACAGTCTTGAATACTAAAAAAAGATATAAGATAAAAAAACACAGCGATTTTTAGCTCACCTAGCCCAAAAGGCCAAGTGAGCTTTTCTTATCACTTGGCGTCCGTTGTCCGTCGTCCGTTAGCTTTTACAAAATTCATCTACTCTGAAACTGCTGGGCCAAATTTTACCAAACTCGGCCACAGTCATCATTGGAGTATCTGGTTTAGAAAACGTGTCCTGTGACCCGGCCAACCAACCAATATGGCTGCCATGGTCAAACACAGAACTTAGGGGTAAAATGTAGAGTTTGTGTTATATCTCTAAAACCAAATCATTAAAGCAGATCTGACACAGGGTAAAATTGTTTATCAGATCAAGATCTAACTGTAATTTTCAGATGAATCAGACAACCCGTTGTTAGGTTACTGCCCCTGAATTGGTTATTTGAAGGAAATTTTGCGGTTTATGGTTATTATCTTTAATACAATTATAGATAGAGATAAACTGTGAACAGAAACAATGTTCAGCAAAGTAAGATCTACAAATAAGTTTACATGACCAATATTATCAATTGACCCCTTATAAGGAGTAATGATTGTGCTTGATAGTCATTTATTTACAATTTTCATAAATTTTGTAATTTTTTTTTATTTTTTACGATCTACAAACACATCACTATCACCAAAACACATTTTTGTCCTGAATCCATATGTGTCCTTTGTGTAATATGAACATAGACCAAGGTGAGCGATACAGGCTCTTTAGAGCCTCTAGTTAGTAGTTGGTATAGGTTGGCTCATTGTGCACCACAGTTCAAAATAGAAACATATTGGGAAAAAAGAGAAAACTCTCTTTGTCAGAAAACACTGTCGAACATCCAAATAAACTATCCACACTGATATGTGTCCACACTTTGTTTTACGCTTAAAAATAATTGTACTTTTGTGGCACACTATTTCATGGACTTTCACTATTTTGCCGATCCATCAATTTCGCGTTCTTTTATTTTTTAGGTTATTTTCCCCTACTCTTTATATTTTATAAGATATTGATTTTATTGATATTTAGCACCCCATGATTCTCTTTTCATTTTGTCCCTATTTTCTCTTTTTTCTATTTTGTTTGCCGTTTCTAATTCTAACCATTTACCCATGTTTGACTATTCTGTAAACCCCATACAAACCCGTATATGTTATTGTCCAACAGGAAGAGTTATAATTGACATTGGGGCTGTTTTACGTAATCAGGTTGCATACTATACAGGCCCGTAGCCCGGAATTTCCAAAGGGGGGTTCGTTGGACTCACAAACTCGACTTTAACAGTCACAATTCGAACAAAACATTGACTTTAACAGTGCTTTGATATAGGAAGATGTGGTGTGAGTGCCAATGAGACAACTCTCCATCCAATTAACAATTTAAAAAGTAAACCATTATAGGTTATTTGTTTTCAAGAGGGGGTTCGTCCGAACCCCTCGAACCGGCCCCTGGCTACGGGTATGCTATACCCCTAACCTTAGCCTTGAAATCATTGCTTTGTCGATTCAACAATGGAACACGTTATTGTCCTTGGATTTTAAACAACACCCAATCCAACGCTTATATACACATTTACATCTTTAGTTATAAATAAGTTCAACTGTGTAGTTTTTATGGAAAAGCTTTTCAAATTAATGTAAACCGAATTAAGTCAGCTTTTAATTTTCCACCACAATGTTCTGCGTCCCGAAACTAATACTACTTTTGACCTCCTCAAACAAAGCTTTTACGGAGAGTAAAACATATTTTAAATAAAGAGTATTTTACTGTTTTATTAATATTTCTATATTATTTGCTATTTTTCTGCCATTTTTTGTTCCATGGTCTATTGCACTGGAAATTGCCGTTCTATTGCACTGGAAATTACCGTTCTATTGCACCTGTGTGCAGTCTATTGCACTGACCTGTTATGACCTCTTAAGTTATTTATGTTGTCCAATCAAATTGGGTCTTTTAAACACTCTTGGTATATCCGTTAAAGGGGCACTACAGTCCGGAAGGCGGTTCGTTAAAATTGCTTCTGTCCCTTGTTTATTTCGCTCTCTTGTCAAATCATGTAATTTCGCTAACTCCAATGGTAGACGCTGAAACGATGGGTGTCGTCAAGAAAGTTACGATTAAAGGACTTTGCTAGGATTTAGACGATCACCATTGATTTAGGTGAGTTGTTTCATAGTTGTTGCTGTGGGAGAACTGCATGTTTTGAATTATATCATAATCAGGAATAGCTGAAAGGGAAAGAAACGTGTTGCTACGTGAACCCGGAAAGCGATGGAAGATTTTTTTCAAAAAATCTAGAGACGATCGTTCTGAGTGTGCCACCTACACATTCAAACGTGTACACAAACACAGTATTCCCTATCTATGTAATGTGTTTTCATAATTATGTGATGTAGGGCAAAATAAAGTAGCAGTTTTTTGTGTCTTGTTGTTAAGCATTTCCAGGGGAGATAATGTTATTTTTCACGGTGTGTTTGATAGATTTGTTACATTGTAACATACTATAATATATACTTATAAAGTGGATTGAAATAGCCTCCCACACTCAATTAAGTTGAATTTCAATTGTTTTATTTACCGTAGTGCTATTATATAAGACTTCGGAGGTTCATATCACTTATATTCAACGTTTTATATCGGATTTTTTTTACTATTGATGTTGAACGGTTCATAGTAAAAAAAAAACGATAAAACCGTTGAATGTGAATAATAGGAACCTCAGAAGTCTTATATATCATGCTTTGAAAAAAAAATACCTTAAAAATCCTACAATATCTGTTTACAGAATGAGAGAGATATTTCGTATTCTAAAACTTTTATTTTTCCTCACATGTGTGTAAGTTATGTTGAAAACACAGACAAATGTTTAGTACGTATATCCATCTCCTCTTTTTTAATTCATTAGTTAAAGATACAGCTCTGAAGAATATGCAATAACCTAACATTGATAATTTAGCTAACAATAAATTCAGTACATTTTTCTAACATGTTTATATTTTGTGATGAATCTAATGTATAAATCCAGAGGCAGATCCGGGAAAGAGCTCAGATTCCCGATCCGTTTATACTGTAACAATTATTTTTAGGGAACTTTGATATTCTTGAATCTGTTTCGGAGTTGTGAAGAACTAACATACAACTAACAGTGGGACGGTGATTCAAGTTAAGTACTATAAAACAAACGAGTCTTTATGTGATAAACTATAATAAAATTGAGTCTAATGTGAAACTGTTAAATAAGTAAAGACTCTTAATGTCTTGCAAATTTTCGACTGTAGTTAAACTATTAAGAATAGAAAAAGATATAGATAGTAAATTCAAATCGTATGAATAATATTGGCGAACAAAGTAAGTATCACATTATGTCGACGGACAATTGTAAAATACTATCAGATAGAATAAAAATGTATCGAAAATATAACACAAAAAAATCATGAAATAACTCGGACTCGGTGCAATCCCAACTTAAGATGCAAAAACCTTGTCGCCACATGACACACAACAAAAACCAACTGCAATCAACATATAAGACGCAAAGAGTCACAAGAAATAAAAAAAAATCCATTCACGGGCAACTACCGACTTATTGATCGAATACAAACCACAGGCGCTTGGGTCTTTGATACAGATTTTTTTTTTTTTTTTTGATTTTTTTTATTAAAATATTCAATTTTCTATATTTATGATACATATCTATCACTTCTGTGCATGTCTCACCTAGTTTCGAGTGATTTAAACGACCCAGAGAAAATACCAAATTTTACTATCCATACTAAGAAACAAAAAGGCAACTAACTCGACGCCATTTTTCTGCTATCTATCGTGAAAAACAGTCAACTTCCGGGCACGTAAATTTGAAATTAGTCAAAATAGTTAAAATCTTTTTTTTATATGCTGGAGATGGACTAAAAATGTTACGAACAATACCAATTTGATAAATATCAACGATATGTGCGATCTGACGACAAGGAAGGCACGTTTTTCCAGAGAAATCATTGGGGAATCCAGGTAGGTCAATCTATTTATTTATATACTAGTCAACAAAAGAAACGAAACACGACTTTCATATAAAATTTATCAAAAAGTATTCAATATAAAACAAAATGAGATACACTATCTTAAAAGGCTTTCATTTGCAATGTATGCACATGTGATTATGAAAATCAAAACTTGTCGGAAAGTATCTAAATTCCGTGTAAATGATCAAAGGGTGGAAATTAGTTTTGCGGAAAATTGAAAAAATAGACACATAATTTTTTAAGTACTAAATTGAATTTCAAATTTGCTTAAACATATTCAATATGATAAACAAGTTATGTTCATGATGTAACTAATGGGTTGAATTTTCAAATTTTTGGGAAAAAAAGTGTTTTTTGAAATCTCAAAAAATGCAAAAAAAAAATTTTTTTATTATTGTCTCAAATCAATGCATTAGATATGAAAACAACACACAGTAAATTTGGAACATTTCGGATTAGTTTTTAGATTGCTACCGCTTTTTGAATATCACTTTACGCATACTGTCTATGGTAAATCAGTCGATAATGTATACATTTTAACGATTTCTCGTGGGACCGAACTTTGCTTAACAAATAAACGAAGAAACTGTATGATTTTTAAAAATAAATAAATGGCAAACACTGTCTTTACCTTTAAATGAGAGGTTGGCATCCTTAGTTGGAACTTCTGTTTTTAAAATTGTCGTTTTATGTAAATTTTGTAAAAAAAAAAAAATCGCGAAAAAACGTCACAAAACGGATTTATATTTCCATAATGATTTCAAAGTATTACTACCTTCAATATTGGTCCAATAAACGGAAAACTTTATCTTTGATTTGAAAAAAATTCTTGTATTGTTTCTTTTGTTGACTAGTATAGATAGCAGAAAAATGGCGTCGAGTTAGTTGCCTTTTTGTTTCTTAGTATGAATAGTAAAATTTGGTATTTTCCAAAACAGTGCATTTTCTGCGGACTCTACATGAAATTTTCCTATTTTGTCTTTTAGCAAGAAAAAACGTACGGTGACCCTATCTTTTCTTTTGATAATCTCAAAGCATTGTCTGAAAGCAATAGTTTCCTAATAAATTTTACAATTCTATAATTTTGTTTAGTGTCTATTCACAAAATGGTATTTTTTCCTGCTTAATCCATACAAAAGGTGTCATTTTGTCACATCCTGTAGCTCGAGAAAATGCGCGGTGACCTATCATTTTTATAATATTTTTGAATATGTCTCAATAGATACTGCATTTTCACAAAGTATGAACAAATTCTATCATTTTTATTTTAGACTCCCATACCCCCTTAAACGATTGACAATTCATTTCTCAATTTTGGTAATTTTTCCCTGATTTTTTCTACATTTATGTCGGGCAAAAAAAAAAAAAGTAGCAGTTTATAAGGAGCCCCCCCCCCCCCCTAAATGACGTAAAAACTTGACTTATGGTCGTTTTAAAAACGATTTTTTGCAAGTTGCATTGTTAACAGTACAATATGAAAATTAAACAACGTGAATGCAAATATTTATAATGACTTTACGGAAAGTAACTTTTGTGACATCTTGACAACCGTATAAAAAGTTCATTTCACTTTTCTATCTTCTAAACACAAGAGCCCGAATTCTTTTGTTTTATTTAAACCGCATATCGGACTGCTAGCTACGAGATATATAATAAATCTAAAGTTTGATTTTTTTTGTTCAATCAATAATGAAAGTGAAATAATGAAATAACAAGTCGCTTTTTGCAACCAAAAAGGTTCAATTTTGTCAAATTACGCTAAAAAACATTGATCAAGTGAATGAGTCGACCTCTTTAAATCCGTATTCATGTGAACTTAAATTTAACCCCTACATGTAGCTAGAGATTGACAACGCATGCATTGTTCGTGTACTGGCTATTTAAAGAAAAAGAATGTCAACAATGAAAGTGAAACTACGGTAAATCATTTGATTACTAATTCGATGCGCATAAAATCATTCTTACACGGTTAAAAGCAATGAGATACATCTATTTTTAATATATAAAATAAAATCAAACAGACCTATAAAAATCCAATTGCACATGTTGGTTTAATCTATTCATATCTTTATTTATGTTTACATCGCTTATATGGTCATCTGAGGTCAAATCAATAGTTAATTAAATGGCGTCTGGACTAAATTACACACGAAACTAACCTATATATTATCTACCCAATGCTGTGTAAACTGTTCATTTTAGACTTTTGATAGTTTGGATAAATGTTTTACATTGTTATGAATCAAATATGAGAATTTGAGTCAAACCCGTGACCATGAATTTGACAGCTAGTGCCCCTTTAAATTTTGAAGAATATTTAATATGTTGACTTTAATGATTTCTTGTCGTTTTATTGGAATTCTAAATTATTGGTTGTACGTGTATGCTCATTACACATTATAAGTAATACAGTTGTTACTTTCAAGTGTTTTATTTCTAAGAATTTGTTAGAACTGACTCAGTATGTATTAAGTAATAAAACAGTTATTTAGTGTGTAACAGTGCAACAGATCAAAATATATTTCCCTCGGTACGAAGATTAGCTCATTGTTCTATTGCCCTCAGCCGTTGGCTTCGGACAATAGAACAATGAGCTGATCTTCAGACCTCGGGGAATATATTTTGATCTATTGCATAATAACATATTAAATAACTGTATATTATTGCATAGCAATATAATATTTCCCACAGAAAGTAACCAAAAGTTAGCGTACAATAAATTTTATTATCATATACTTAGACTAAATAACATATGATTTTTACTGTATGATAATACTATTGAATTACCGTAAATTTCATATTTTTCGAATTGGTCCTTAGCGGGCTGATATGAAAAGTTTATAACATGCTTCGATTGTTATCACATGCCTTTCCGTAACGTTATCACATGGCATTCCGGTGGTACTCGGCAAATTCCGGAAAATACACCTCAATGCTACGTTTTCAGTGAAAACTATTACAAAGTAGTGTAGAAAACAATCATTTGGATACAGGAAAGTATATTTTGTGAAATATTATAAAAAAAAATAAAAAATAAAAAAATAAATACATTGTTTAAAAGTTTCAAACATACACAACTGTAATTTAGAAAGTTATTTTAAAAAGTTGCCAAACAGTCTTCATAATGTGTATTGCTAATTTTTGGTTGTTTTTGTCAATACGTCCATATTAAAATGTGTTTTTTCTCTCTGTTGAGGCAAATGATAGAAAAATTTCATATCGAATGTACTTAATTTGGGGTCCGACGTCCGTGAACTTTTCAATCTTTAAACCTCTATTACAGAACCATGTAAAAGGATCAAAATACGAATCAGTTATTTTTCTCCATGGTTGAAGCATATGATAAAAAGATCATAACATGTCATTTTGCATATCGCATGTATTATCAGCCCTCGATCAATATCAGCCCTCGAGCCATGCGGCTCTTGGGTTGATATGGAACCTAGGGCTGATAACACATGCGATATGAAAAATGCCATGTAATAATCTGATAATATTGCGCTAGTGCAATAATTTTCAAAAATGCATGACGTCATCAACGACAAAATCTTAGTTTTAACCAATTTTAACTTTCAGATATTATATTGCAATACATTTTACAATAAAAGGGTTATTGCATGAATATTGGGAAATATTGGCCCTCGTAGAACATATATTGCACTCGCAAGCTCGTGCACAATTCTACTCGGGACAATATTCCCCAATATTCATGCAATAACTCTATATTAGAAACTTGCATGCTCGAAGGCTTATAATATTTCAAAACTATCCAATATTATGTGATATTTAATATATGTAAGGTTCTCGTCATAGCTTTTGATACCACGCATTTGATTAAAGATCATTTATTAAAAATGTTGAAAATTCTTCTGTCTACCCATCTTCCAGCCATTCCAATCAACTGAAAAAAAAATTAATGCACAAAGTAGAAACATATATAAACACATATCATGTTCTCACAAAGGTTACATTCAATAATTAACAGTAAACTGTTCCAATGTCCCGTCCTATAAACACATGCAAAGTTTTGTGGAGTTGTTTTACTTGAATTTGTTCGTTTTTCGTTTGCGTATGGTTTTTTTATGTTATGGCATTGCCTGTTGTTTTGTTATTTTGACTGTCCCTTTTTTGTATCATCCGTATCTCCTTTACAAGATTAAAACGCGCGGTACATTATATTTATAAAACATACAATATTCTCTAACTTGAAAAACTGCACATATAATCTAGTTTACATGGTGACTACATACAGTTCTTTTTAAAGTTTCACAATTCTTTTTATGAAAACTACACAAAATTCTTATAAAAACGTACAAACAGTTCTTATAAAAGCTTCAAAACTATTTTAAGAAGAAAATTGTGGGTAAAACCTGGTTTTATGGCTAGCTAAACCAAATAACATTAAAATGGCAACATTACATGACAGGAAAACAAATAAATGGGAGAACATATAGGACAGAGAAACACACGCATAATAGCTATCAAAAAGCTATCAACAGGTACCATAAACGTCACACATATAAGCACCTGCAATGCTACCACAATGTTTTAACCTCCTTTTTCCCTATACTTTTGTTCTAAATACTCGTGTAATATTTGGCACTGACCCTTAAGTTAATGCATGTACTATAATTTTTTGACACATTTGCCATTATGTGGAATAAAATATATTAAATGCCTCACCTTTCGTCATGTATAAATATGAAAGATCATAACATAAGTTATATTTCACATTACCAGAACAGGGACAGGAAACGAATGTTCCGTATACATTTGTAGTTCAATAAACGGCTTTTATTTTTGTGTTGTTTTGGTTGCTATCTCATTGACGTGCACGTGTACTGGGCACATTCATTCAAAGAAATAGTAAGTACAACTTACGCTGTATTTAGTACATGTATCGTCTTTGAACCATCCCCTGAGGTCTGTATATACCTGAGATTGGTACGATTTGTGCAGTTTTTCACATAGCTTGCAATAATCTGAGACAGATTTCCCAAGTTCATATTTTTTCTTCCATTCAAAAAAATGTTGGAAAAGTGCCTCATTTGCACCAACTTTCCCTATATAAATAACAAAATCACTTAGGTTTTTGAAGTCGTAGAAATTGATATACGAATTTGGTATTACAGTTGGGTTTATTTGCCCTTTAATCCAATTAACAATTGGAATATTATCACTCTCCGCCAAAATAGACCAGTATTTCTCTGTCACGTGTTGCCGACAATTAGAATTTTCAAAAGCTAGTCTAAATTTATATAAATTCAATATTTCTTTTGAATGGCATGGACCACCAAAATTAGTGCATTTCCGGTCACCGCAGCGACCGAACAATTCCACATCAATGTATTTCATAATCTCTTTTATCAATTTAAATCGTCTCCCAGCATCATGGCAATTACTTATAGATGCATACATGGTTTTGTTTTTGTTTTTTAAAGACACACGCGATACCGTTGATGTATTCATGCTTTTCGGCACATAACCTCCATAGGCGCCAAGAATAGTAGAATAGTTCCGGTAGGAAATAGTCTAATTGAACATCCCGTTCATCCAATTGTAATTCTTTTTTATCAACGCAGTAGGTTCAAGAGTATAGAGAATCCATGGCTGTCGACGAATTCTTAGGCCCGGCATATCATTAATGTTTATATCAGCGTCATGAAATATAATGGCGTCACTCAGCGGAAGATTTCCTCGATTATGGGTGGCTGTACAAACGTAACTACACTTTTTTAAATCATTATTTATTCCTTTGGCCCATTTTTTTACTGTTCTGAAAAATGGTGTCCATACTAGTATTTTCTTTGTTTTTCTTGTCGTATCGTTAAATATGTTTTCAAATTTATTAACATAATCGTACTCTTCAACAGGTCCTGAATTGTACGCCATCTGTGGAATTAAAGTAAATTTGTAATCCAAAAAGGCAAACACCAATGTTAGACAAATTATCGACGATACAGCGACGTATAGTGTAAGTCTTTGTCTATGATATTTCATTTGATAACTGAAGTAACTGCTGGTGTTTATCGTATCTTTATCTTCTTATTATGTGAAAAATAAAGTAACTGCTGATATTAAGCTTAATGATGATATAAAGCGCATTGGTATGTACTGATATAAAGCGTGTTGATCGTTTACAAAAAAAAACCCAAAAAGAATGTGTTACATGATGTACTTTGTTTTTGCAAATGAAATAATTGCTGATATACAGAGTGACGATAAATATCTGAAAAATAAAAAAAATCGGTAACAATTTCGGTAATATCTACTAATAGCTGCTAAATTCATTTTCTTTCAAAGTTTGACAAGTGCCTCAACTAGAGATCGTAAGTACAAGCTTAAGTATTATAACATGTTGTAAAGTAATTATTCATATATTTCATTCCTACATTTTGTAAGTTGTTTTATCTATTTTTCTTATTGTATGTAATTGTATTTTATATGTATTTACCTGCGAGAGCATTATTGGGATTCATCCGATTTAATTTTGATCGAGTCTTATTCACAACAGAAAACTGTTTTTTTTTTCAAGTTATGAGTAAAATTAATGACTGCAACGTCAACTGCTATGAATCAAAGTTATGGCTGATATGGCAGACCGATTAGCGCAAAATTTCTTTTACTTCATAAGCTTACATTGCAAAGAATCCACGTTACAAAATTATCAATGGTTACCGTTTTAACCGCACAATTGCCATAACAGACTGTAAAGTACAAGTCAAGAGCAAAATCAGTAGACCAACTGAAATGAAAGCATACCCCATGGAACTGCTCGACCACCTGTCAATCATTAAGTGTAGGTTACACACAGTCATGAATGAGGAAAAAACGGAAGAATAGGGTTGCATTCCATGTATGTGAAGTTAGCAGCCGGTTCGTTATTCGTTATTCGATATTCAATATCCAACCGGCTGCTAGCAGCCAGTTTGATATTCAAAATTTAGTGAAAAATCATAAAAAATTAAATACTTGAAATTATAAAAAGCACGATTTTCATAGTCAAAAGGACTGATAAGATACGTAGGAATAATTAAATGACCTTTTCAAGCTGTCACAATTTCTCGTTGTCCTCGAATATAAACCCTTTTCCGTGCGACTTATTTGTCTGTATGTAATATAGAGTTTTGTCATAAAAACGACTTCAAAGATGTACTTTTGTGTATAATGTTTCTTACGACAAAAAGAAAAACAAATAACTCTAGAAATATGTTTAACTATAAATAGAAATATATATGGAAAGCCAAAAAAAAAAATTTCAGTAAAAAAATGTCCAAATTTTAGGACAAAGGGCACAGGGTGATGGTGAGAGCCCCCTGATCTCTCAATCTTTCTAATATTTAACAGACATTTAGTCAATAGGTAGATACAAACGTGACTAAAAGGACTTTGGGTACACTTCCTGTCTTCTATGTTTACGGAGCGCCCAAAGTGCCAGTTGGATATTCAAAATATATAGCGAAAACCTACCCGAGACCGCTTAAATGAGGTTGAGACCCCCCTGGTCTTTCAATGTCCATAAAATTCAACCAAATCATTGACTCTGTATATATAAAGATTGTATTAGATGGAGTTTCCAGAAAAACGTCATCTTCAAAATCTACGGAGGGCTAAGATTGTCACTTATCAGTCAAAAAATGTCCAAATTTTAGGACAAAGGGCACAGGGTGATGGTGAGAGCCCCCTGATCTCTCAATCTTTCTAATATTTAACAGACATTTAGTCAATAGGTAGATACAAACGTGACTAAAAGGACTTTGGGTACACTTCCTGTCTTCTATGTTTACGGAGCGCCCAAAGTGCCAGTTGGATATTCAAAATATATAGCGAAAACCTACCCGAGACCGCTTAAATGAGGTTGAGACCCCCCTGGTCTTTCAATGTCCATAAAATTCAACCAAATCATTGACTCTGTATATATAAAGATTGTATTAGATGGAGTTTCCAGAAAAACGTCATCTTCAAAATCTACGGAGGGCTAAGATTGTCACTTATCAGTCAAAAAATGTCCAAATTTTAGGACAAAGGGCACAGGGTGATGGTGAGAGCCCCCTGATCTCTCAATCTTTCTAATATTTAACAGACATTTAGTCAATAGGTAGATACAAACGTGACTAAAAGGACTTTGGGTACACTTCCTGTCTTCTATGTTTACGGAGCGCCCAAAGTGCCAGTTGGATATTCAAAATATATAGCGAAAACCTACCCGAGACCGCTTAAATGAGGTTGAGACCCCCCTGGTCTTTCAATGTCCATAAAATTCAACCAAATCATTGACTCTGTATATATAAAGATTGTATTAGATGGAGTTTCCAGAAAAACGTCATCTTCAAAATCTACGGAGGGCTAAGATTGTCACTTATCAGTCAAAAAATGTCCAAATTTTAGGACAAAGGGCACAGGGTGATGGTGAGAGCCCCCTGATCTCTCAATCTTTCTAATATTTAACAGACATTTAGTCAATAGGTAGATACAAACGTGACTAAAAGGACTTTGGGTACACTTCCTGTCTTCTATGTTTACGGAGCGCCCAAAGTGCCAGTTGGATATTCAAAATATATAGCGAAAACCTACCCGAGACCGCTTAAATGAGGTTGAGACCCCCCTGGTCTTTCAATGTCCATAAAATTCAACCAAATCATTGACTCTGTATATATAAAGATTGTATTAGATGGAGTTTCCAGAAAAACGTCATCTTCAAAATCTACGGAGGGCTAAGATTGTCACTTATCAGTCAAAAAATGTCCAAATTTTAGGACAAAGGGCACAGGGTGATGGTGAGAGCCCCCTGATCTCTCAATCTTTCTAATATTTAACAGACATTTAGTCAATAGGTAGATACAAACGTGACTAAAAGGACTTTGGGTACACTTCCTGTCTTCTATGTTTACGGAGCGCCCAAAGTGCCAGTTGGATATTCAAAATATATAGCGAAAACCTACCCGAGACCGCTTAAATGAGGTTGAGACCCCCCTGGTCTTTCAATGTCCATAAAATTCAACCAAATCATTGACTCTGTATATATAAAGATTGTATTAGATGGAGTTTCCAGAAAAACGTCATCTTCAAAATCTACGGAGGGCTAAGATTGTCACTTATCAGTCAAAAAATGTCCAAATTTTAGGACAAAGGGCACAGGGTGATGGTGAGAGCCCCCTGATCTCTCAATCTTTCTAATATTTAACAGACATTTAGTCAATAGGTAGATACAAACGTGACTAAAAGGACTTTGGGTACACTTCCTGTCTTCTATGTTTACGGAGCGCCCAAAGTGCCAGTTGGATATTCAAAATATATAGCGAAAACCTACCCGAGACCGCTTAAATGAGGTTGAGACCCCCCTGGTCTTTCAATGTCCATAAAATTCAACCAAATCATTGACTCTGTATATATAAAGATTGTATTAGATGGAGTTTCCAGAAAAACGTCATCTTCAAAATCTACGGAGGGCTAAGATTGTCACTTATCAGTCAAAAAATGTCCAAATTTTAGGACAAAGGGCACAGGGTGATGGTGAGAGCCCCCTGATCTCTCAATCTTTCTAATATTTAACAGACATTTAGTCAATAGGTAGATACAAACGTGACTAAAAGGACTTTGGGTACACTTCCTGTCTTCTATGTTTACGGAGCGCCCAAAGTGCCAGTTGGATATTCAAAATATATAGCGAAAACCTACCCGAGACCGCTTAAATGAGGTTGAGACCCCCCTGGTCTTTCAATGTCCATAAAATTCAACCAAATCATTGACTCTGTATATATAAAGATTGTATTAGATGGAGTTTCCAGAAAAACGTCATCTTCAAAATCTACGGAGGGCTAAGATTGTCACTTATCAGTCAAAAAATGTCCAAATTTTAGGACAAAGGGCACAGGGTGATGGTGAGAGCCCCCTGATCTCTCAATCTTTCTAATATTTAACAGACATTTAGTCAATAGGTAGATACAAACGTGACTAAAAGGACTTTGGGTACACTTCCTGTCTTCTATGTTTACGGAGCGCCCAAAGTGCCAGTTGGATATTCAAAATATATAGCGAAAACCTACCCGAGACCGCTTAAATGAGGTTGAGACCCCCCTGGTCTTTCAATGTCCATAAAATTCAACCAAATCATTGACTCTGTATATATAAAGATTGTATTAGATGGAGTTTCCAGAAAAACGTCATCTTCAAAATCTACGGAGGGCTAAGATTGTCACTTATCAGTCAAAAAATGTCCAAATTTTAGGACAAAGGGCACAGGGTGATGGTGAGAGCCCCCTGATCTCTCAATCTTTCTAATATTTAACAGACATTTAGTCAATAGGTAGATACAAACGTGACTAAAAGGACTTTGGGTACACTTCCTGTCTTCTATGTTTACGGAGCGCCCAAAGTGCCAGTTGGATATTCAAAATATATAGCGAAAACCTACCCGAGACCGCTTAAATGAGGTTGAGACCCCCCTGGTCTTTCAATGTCCATAAAATTCAACCAAATCATTGACTCTGTATATATAAAGATTGTATTAGATGGAGTTTCCAGAAAAACGTCATCTTCAAAATCTACGGAGGGCTAAGATTGTCACTTATCAGTCAAAAAATGTCCAAATTTTAGGACAAAGGGCACAGGGTGATGGTGAGAGCCCCCTGATCTCTCAATCTTTCTAATATTTAACAGACATTTAGTCAATAGGTAGATACAAACGTGACTAAAAGGACTTTGGGTACACTTCCTGTCTTCTATGTTTACGGAGCGCCCAAAGTGCCAGTTGGATATTCAAAATATATAGCGAAAACCTACCCGAGACCGCTTAAATGAGGTTGAGACCCCCCTGGTCTTTCAATGTCCATAAAATTCAACCAAATCATTGACTCTGTATATATAAAGATTGTATTAGATGGAGTTTCCAGAAAAACGTCATCTTCAAAATCTACGGAGGGCTAAGATTGTCACTTATCAGTCAAAAAATGTCCAAATTTTAGGACAAAGGGCACAGGGTGATGGTGAGAGCCCCCTGATCTCTCAATCTTTCTAATATTTAACAGACATTTAGTCAATAGGTAGATACAAACGTGACTAAAAGGACTTTGGGTACACTTCCTGTCTTCTATGTTTACGGAGCGCCCAAAGTGCCAGTTGGATATTCAAAATATATAGCGAAAACCTACCCGAGACCGCTTAAATGAGGTTGAGACCCCCCTGGTCTTTCAATGTCCATAAAATTCAACCAAATCATTGACTCTGTATATATAAAGATTGTATTAGATGGAGTTTCCAGAAAAACGTCATCTTCAAAATCTACGGAGGGCTAAGATTGTCACTTATCAGTCAAAAAATGTCCAAATTTTAGGACAAAGGGCACAGGGTGATGGTGAGAGCCCCCTGATCTCTCAATCTTTCTAATATTTAACAGACATTTAGTCAATAGGTAGATACAAACGTGACTAAAAGGACTTTGGGTACACTTCCTGTCTTCTATGTTTACGGAGCGCCCAAAGTGCCAGTTGGATATTCAAAATATATAGCGAAAACCTACCCGAGACCGCTTAAATGAGGTTGAGACCCCCCTGGTCTTTCAATGTCCATAAAATTCAACCAAATCATTGACTCTGTATATATAAAGATTGTATTAGATGGAGTTTCCAGAAAAACGTCATCTTCAAAATCTACGGAGGGCTAAGATTGTCACTTATCAGTCAAAAAATGTCCAAATTTTAGGACAAAGGGCACAGGGTGATGGTGAGAGCCCCCTGATCTCTCAATCTTTCTAATATTTAACAGACATTTAGTCAATAGGTAGATACAAACGTGACTAAAAGGACTTTGGGTACACTTCCTGTCTTCTATGTTTACGGAGCGCCCAAAGTGCCAGTTGGATATTCAAAATATATAGCGAAAACCTACCCGAGACCGCTTAAATGAGGTTGAGACCCCCCTGGTCTTTCAATGTCCATAAAATTCAACCAAATCATTGACTCTGTATATATAAAGATTGTATTAGATGGAGTTTCCAGAAAAACGTCATCTTCAAAATCTACGGAGGGCTAAGATTGTCACTTATCAGTCAAAAAATGTCCAAATTTTAGGACAAAGGGCACAGGGTGATGGTGAGAGCCCCCTGATCTCTCAATCTTTCTAATATTTAACAGACATTTAGTCAATAGGTAGATACAAACGTGACTAAAAGGACTTTGGGTACACTTCCTGTCTTCTATGTTTACGGAGCGCCCAAAGTGCCAGTTGGATATTCAAAATATATAGCGAAAACCTACCCGAGACCGCTTAAATGAGGTTGAGACCCCCCTGGTCTTTCAATGTCCATAAAATTCAACCAAATCATTGACTCTGTATATATAAAGATTGTATTAGATGGAGTTTCCAGAAAAACGTCATCTTCAAAATCTACGGAGGGCTAAGATTGTCACTTATCAGTCAAAAAATGTCCAAATTTTAGGACAAAGGGCACAGGGTGATGGTGAGAGCCCCCTGATCTCTCAATCTTTCTAATATTTAACAGACATTTAGTCAATAGGTAGATACAAACGTGACTAAAAGGACTTTGGGTACACTTCCTGTCTTCTATGTTTACGGAGCGCCCAAAGTGCCAGTTGGATATTCAAAATATATAGCGAAAACCTACCCGAGACCGCTTAAATGAGGTTGAGACCCCCCTGGTCTTTCAATGTCCATAAAATTCAACCAAATCATTGACTCTGTATATATAAAGATTGTATTAGATGGAGTTTCCAGAAAAACGTCATCTTCAAAATCTACGGAGGGCTAAGATTGTCACTTATCAGTCAAAAAATGTCCAAATTTTAGGACAAAGGGCACAGGGTGATGGTGAGAGCCCCCTGATCTCTCAATCTTTCTAATATTTAACAGACATTTAGTCAATAGGTAGATACAAACGTGACTAAAAGGACTTTGGGTACACTTCCTGTCTTCTATGTTTACGGAGCGCCCAAAGTGCCAGTTGGATATTCAAAATATATAGCGAAAACCTACCCGAGACCGCTTAAATGAGGTTGAGACCCCCCTGGTCTTTCAATGTCCATAAAATTCAACCAAATCATTGACTCTGTATATATAAAGATTGTATTAGATGGAGTTTCCAGAAAAACGTCATCTTCAAAATCTACGGAGGGCTAAGATTGTCACTTATCAGTCAAAAAATGTCCAAATTTTAGGACAAAGGGCACAGGGTGATGGTGAGAGCCCCCTGATCTCTCAATCTTTCTAATATTTAACAGACATTTAGTCAATAGGTAGATACAAACGTGACTAAAAGGACTTTGGGTACACTTCCTGTCTTCTATGTTTACGGAGCGCCCAAAGTGCCAGTTGGATATTCAAAATATATAGCGAAAACCTACCCGAGACCGCTTAAATGAGGTTGAGACCCCCCTGGTCTTTCAATGTCCATAAAATTCAACCAAATCATTGACTCTGTATATATAAAGATTGTATTAGATGGAGTTTCCAGAAAAACGTCATCTTCAAAATCTACGGAGGGCTAAGATTGTCACTTATCAGTCAAAAAATGTCCAAATTTTAGGACAAAGGGCACAGGGTGATGGTGAGAGCCCCCTGATCTCTCAATCTTTCTAATATTTAACAGACATTTAGTCAATAGGTAGATACAAACGTGACTAAAAGGACTTTGGGTACACTTCCTGTCTTCTATGTTTACGGAGCGCCCAAAGTGCCAGTTGGATATTCAAAATATATAGCGAAAACCTACCCGAGACCGCTTAAATGAGGTTGAGACCCCCCTGGTCTTTCAATGTCCATAAAATTCAACCAAATCATTGACTCTGTATATATAAAGATTGTATTAGATGGAGTTTCCAGAAAAACGTCATCTTCAAAATCTACGGAGGGCTAAGATTGTCACTTATCAGTCAAAAAATGTCCAAATTTTAGGACAAAGGGCACAGGGTGATGGTGAGAGCCCCCTGATCTCTCAATCTTTCTAATATTTAACAGACATTTAGTCAATAGGTAGATACAAACGTGACTAAAAGGACTTTGGGTACACTTCCTGTCTTCTATGTTTACGGAGCGCCCAAAGTGCCAGTTGGATATTCAAAATATATAGCGAAAACCTACCCGAGACCGCTTAAATGAGGTTGAGACCCCCCTGGTCTTTCAATGTCCATAAAATTCAACCAAATCATTGACTCTGTATATATAAAGATTGTATTAGATGGAGTTTCCAGAAAAACGTCATCTTCAAAATCTACGGAGGGCTAAGATTGTCACTTATCAGTCAAAAAATGTCCAAATTTTAGGACAAAGGGCACAGGGTGATGGTGAGAGCCCCCTGATCTCTCAATCTTTCTAATATTTAACAGACATTTAGTCAATAGGTAGATACAAACGTGACTAAAAGGACTTTGGGTACACTTCCTGTCTTCTATGTTTACGGAGCGCCCAAAGTGCCAGTTGGATATTCAAAATATATAGCGAAAACCTACCCGAGACCGCTTAAATGAGGTTGAGACCCCCCTGGTCTTTCAATGTCCATAAAATTCAACCAAATCATTGACTCTGTATATATAAAGATTGTATTAGATGGAGTTTCCAGAAAAACGTCATCTTCAAAATCTACGGAGGGCTAAGATTGTCACTTATCAGTCAAAAAATGTCCAAATTTTAGGACAAAGGGCACAGGGTGATGGTGAGAGCCCCCTGATCTCTCAATCTTTCTAATATTTAACAGACATTTAGTCAATAGGTAGATACAAACGTGACTAAAAGGACTTTGGGTACACTTCCTGTCTTCTATGTTTACGGAGCGCCCAAAGTGCCAGTTGGATATTCAAAATATATAGCGAAAACCTACCCGAGACCGCTTAAATGAGGTTGAGACCCCCCTGGTCTTTCAATGTCCATAAAATTCAACCAAATCATTGACTCTGTATATATAAAGATTGTATTAGATGGAGTTTCCAGAAAAACGTCATCTTCAAAATCTACGGAGGGCTAAGATTGTCACTTATCAGTCAAAAAATGTCCAAATTTTAGGACAAAGGGCACAGGGTGATGGTGAGAGCCCCCTGATCTCTCAATCTTTCTAATATTTAACAGACATTTAGTCAATAGGTAGATACAAACGTGACTAAAAGGACTTTGGGTACACTTCCTGTCTTCTATGTTTACGGAGCGCCCAAAGTGCCAGTTGGATATTCAAAATATATAGCGAAAACCTACCCGAGACCGCTTAAATGAGGTTGAGACCCCCTGGTCTTTCAATGTCCATAAAATTCAACCAAATCATTGACTCTGTATATATAAAGATTGTATTAGATGGAGTTTCCAGAAAAACGTCATCTTCAAAATCTACGGAGGGCTAAGATTGTCACTTATCAGTCAAAAAATGTCCAAATTTTAGGACAAAGGGCACAGGGTGATGGTGAGAGCCCCCTGATCTCTCAATCTTTCTAATATTTAACAGACATTTAGTCAATAGGTAGATACAAACGTGACTAAAGGGACTTTGGGTACACTTCCTGTCTTCTATGTTTACGGAGCGCCCAAAGTGCCAGTTGGATATTCAAAATATATAGCGAAAACCTACCCGAGACCGCTTAAATGAGGTTGAGACCCCCCTGGTCTTTCAATGTCCATAAAATTCAACCAAATCATTGACTCTGTATATATAAAGATTGTATTAGATGGAGTTTCCAGAAAAACGTCATCTTCAAAATCTACGGAGGGCTAAGATTGTCACTTATCAGTCAAAAAATGTCCAAATTTTAGGACAAAGGGCACAGGGTCGATGGTGAGAGCCCCCTGATCTCTCAATCTTTCTAATATTTAACAGACATTTAGTCAATAGGTAGATACAAACGTGACTAAAAGGACTTTGGGTACACTTCCTGTCTTCTATGTTTACGGAGCGCCCAAAGTGCCAGTTGGATATTCAAAATATATAGCGAAAACCTACCCGAGACCGCTTAAATGAGGTTGAGACCCCCCCTGGTCTTTCAATGTCCATAAAATTCAACCAAATCATTGACTCTGTATATATAAAGATTGTATTAGATGGAGTTTCCAGAAAAACGTCATCTTCAAAATCTACGGAGGGCTAAGATTGTCACTTATCAGTCAAAAAATGTCCAAATTTTAGGACAAAGGGCACAGGGTGATGGTGAGAGCCCCCTGATCTCTCAATCTTTCTAATATTTAACAGACATTTAGTCAATAGGTAGATACAAACGTGACTAAAAGGACTTTGGGTACACTTCCTGTCTTCTATGTTTACGGAGCGCCCAAAGTGCCAGTTGGATATTCAAAATATATAGCGAAAACCTACCCGAGACCGCTTAAATGAGGTTGAGACCCCCCTGGTCTTTCAATGTCCATAAAATTCAACCAAATCATTGACTCTGTATATATAAAGATTGTATTAGATGGAGTTTCCAGAAAAACGTCATCTTCAAAATCTACGGAGGGCTAAGATTGTCACTTATCAGTCAAAAATGTCCAAATTTTAGGACAAAGGGCACAGGGTGATGGTGAGAGCCCCCTGATCTCTCAATCTTTCTAATATTTAACAGACATTAGTCAATAGGTAGATACAAACGTGACTAAAAGGACTTTGGGTACACTTCCTGTCTTCTATGTTTACGGAGCGCCCAAAGTGCCAGTTGGATATTCAAAATATATAGCGAAAACCTACCCGAGACCGCTTAAATGAGGTTGAGACCCCCCTGGTCTTTCAATGTCCATAAAATTCAACCAAATCATTGACTCTGTATATATAAAGATTGTATTAGATGGAGTTTCCAGAAAAACGTCATCTTCAAAATCTACGGAGGGCTAAGATTGTCACTTATCAGTCAAAAAATGTCCAAATTTTAGGACAAAGGGCACAGGGTGATGGTGAGAGCCCCCTGATCTCTCAATCTTTCTAATATTTAACAGACATTTAGTCAATAGGTAGATACAAACGTGACTAAAAGGACTTTGGGTACACTTCCTGTCTTCTATGTTTACGGAGCGCCCAAAGTGCCAGTTGGATATTCAAAATATATAGCGAAAACCTACCCGAGACCGCTTAAATGAGGTTGAGACCCCCCTGGTCTTTCAATGTCCATAAAATTCAACCAAATCATTGACTCTGTATATATAAAGATTGTATTAGATGGAGTTTCCAGAAAAACGTCATCTTCAAAATCTACGGAGGGCTAAGATTGTCACTTATCAGTCAAAAAATGTCCAAATTTTAGGACAAAGGGCACAGGGTGATGGTGAGAGCCCCCTGATCTCTCAATCTTTCTAATATTTAACAGACATTTAGTCAATAGGTAGATACAAACGTGACTAAAAGGACTTTGGGTACACTTCCTGTCTTCTATGTTTACGGAGCGCCCAAAGTGCCAGTTGGATATTCAAAATATATAGCGAAAACCTACCCGAGACCGCTTAAATGAGGTTGAGACCCCCCTGGTCTTTCAATGTCCATAAAATTCAACCAAATCATTGACTCTGTATATATAAAGATTGTATTAGATGGAGTTTCCAGAAAAACGTCATCTTCAAAATCTACGGAGGGCTAAGATTGTCACTTATCAGTCAAAAAATGTCCAAATTTTAGGACAAAGGGCACAGGGTGATGGTGAGAGCCCCCTGATCTCTCAATCTTTCTAATATTTAACAGACATTTAGTCAATAGGTAGATACAAACGTGACTAAAAGGACTTTGGGTACACTTCCTGTCTTCTATGTTTACGGAGCGCCCAAAGTGCCAGTTGGATATTCAAAATATATAGCGAAAACCTACCCGAGACCGCTTAAATGAGGTTGAGACCCCCCTGGTCTTTCAATGTCCATAAAATTCAACCAAATCATTGACTCTGTATATATAAAGATTGTATTAGATGGAGTTTCCAGAAAAACGTCATCTTCAAAATCTACGGAGGGCTAAGATTGTCACTTATCAGTCAAAAAATGTCCAAATTTTAGGACAAAGGGCACAGGGTGATGGTGAGAGCCCCCTGATCTCTCAATCTTTCTAATATTTAACAGACATTTAGTCAATAGGTAGATACAAACGTGACTAAAAGGACTTTGGGTACACTTCCTGTCTTCTATGTTTACGGAGCGCCCAAAGTGCCAGTTGGATATTCAAAATATATAGCGAAAACCTACCCGAGACCGCTTAAATGAGGTTGAGACCCCCCTGGTCTTTCAATGTCCATAAAATTCAACCAATCATTGACTCTGTATATATAAAGATTGTATTAGATGGAGTTTCCAGAAAAACGTCATCTTCAAAATCTACGGAGGGCTAAGATTGTCACTTATCAGTCAAAAAATGTCCAAATTTTAGGACAAAGGGCACAGGGTGATGGTGAGAGCCCCCTGATCTCTCAATCTTTCTAATATTTAACAGACATTTAGTCAATAGGTAGATACAAACGTGACTAAAAGGACTTTGGGTACACTTCCTGTCTTCTATGTTTACGGAGCGCCCAAAGTGCCAGTTGGATATTCAAAATATATAGCGAAAACCTACCCGAGACCGCTTAAATGAGGTTGAGACCCCCCTGGTCTTTCAATGTCCATAAAATTCAACCAAATCATTGACTCTGTATATATAAAGATTGTATTAGATGGAGTTTCCAGAAAAAACGTCATCTTCAAAATCTACGGAGGGCTAAGATTGTCACTTATCAGTCAAAAAATGTCCAAATTTTAGGACAAAGGGCACAGGGTGATGGTGAGAGCCCCCTGATCTCTCAATCTTTCTAATATTTAACAGACATTTAGTCAATAGGTAGATACAAACGTGACTAAAGGGACTTTGGGTACACTTCCTGTCTTCTATGTTTACGGAGCGCCCAAAGTGCCAGTTGGATATTCAAAATATATAGCGAAAACCTACCCGAGACCGCTTAAATGAGGTTGAGACCCCCCTGGTCTTTCAATGTCCATAAAATTCAACCAAATCATTGACTCTGTATATATAAAGATTGTATTAGATGGGAGTTCCGAAAAACGTCATCTCAAAATCTACGGAGGGGCTAAGATAGTCACATTATCAGTCAAAAAATGTCCAAATTTTTAGGACAAAGGGCACAGGGGTGATGGTGAGAGCCCCTGATCTCTCAATCTTTCTATATATTTAACAGACATTTAGTCCAATAGTTAGATACAAACGTGACTAAAGGGACTTTGGGTACACTTCCTGTCTTCTATGTTTACGGAGCGCCCAAAGTGCCAAGTTGGATATCAAAAT